>NC_060269.1:66177190-66477371 GCF_021613505.1 Equus quagga
AAAAAAAGGAAATTTTAAGTGGGTGAATAAAGCCATGAGAATAAAGAAATTATCAGATGTAGTAAATAGATGAAACAGTTATCTTTACACTGCAGAGCTTAAAAATTCACACACAAATACACTTAGGAATTTGGAATTTTGAAAAATTACATAATCTGAATTTTTGTGAATTACATCTAAAACCAAAATGCCAGCTGTTGCACCCCTGCAGGCCACTTTTATCACAGAGAATGTAAATTAAACCATTTGGTCAGACAATGTGTGGGCCATGGACGAATGAGAAAAAGGAAGACTTAACAGAGACTGCTCTCAAACTGGTCAATGGAAATTTTGGAAATCCCAACCTATCTCTTAGGAAATGCAAACTTGTATTTTTCTTGAGTATGCATGCTTATTCATTGTCCCTTTTCATATAAGTGATATAACGCTTAAAGTTATCAAAAAATACAAGCAGTTCCCGAAAATAGTTGCTTCCCAATATCCTAAAATTTTCTAAAAACCTTTCTAATAAATCTTAAAATTAAGGTCACAACCAGCCTAACTATGATCTTGGTTGAAGACGTGGGACAAAAATATGTATCAGTAGAATGGCAGTAATTACTCATCTTCTCACTAAAGCTATTATGTTACTTGTAATCTGTATCATGATTTCATAAAAAACAGAAAAGCATCAAAGAATGTAGAACAATGAACACATCAGTACATTAAACAAACTTGAAATTGTTAGGCAATAGTACATTAGCAATTAGTCCCTTCTAGAGCCAAGTCAAGGCTATGAAATAATCATCAAATAAATTTAAGACCAAAAAAGACCCCACTATTTTTTTGTATGTGCAATTATTTATGGTAATTTAATTCCATCCCTGTTCTGCTCACTTGATCTAGGATTCCAAGCCCAGAGTTAACCTTCAAACATAGTACAAAGAAACCTGGTAGTACAAAAGACAGAAATGCATAAGCTTTCAAGAGGAAAGATTTCTTTAAAACTTTGTTATGTACAATTCACAATCTCTAGTCTAATTCTGATTTCAGTCTTTCCAAATGTATTCATAAGTTGCGAAATTAAGAAAAATACTTTAAAAAGTGTATGAGATGAGGCCAACTTACATTGCCTAGTCTTAGTAAATAGTGAAAGGATGTTTGGAATAGAATGTGCCTTATGGAGCCCCATTCCTCTAAAACTCCTAATAATGAACTTTGTTCCAGCATCACTTCTTCCAGAAAGAAAGAAAACAAACTTACGTGATCTGAACTTGGTACCACTTCAAGGGCTGAGAGGTCCAGGGCATTCCTTTATAACCATACCCTGTATTGCAACTCTGCTCCCTAAGAGAAAACTGAGCATCTTGAAGGCAGTGATCACAAAGAGAAATTAATGCCTAACACACGTTAATGAATCTACCATCTGCCTACCTGGGACAATGTGTTGCAGGGAAATTTTCCTGTGTTAAGAAATACTTCGCAAATGCGAGGGCTACTTTCCAAGTAATGACAGTGACAATTTTTATACTAATCCAAACTATAATAAAAACTTTAATTTATGAAATGACTCAGACATACTAGATAATTTAGCAAACTTAATTTTTAACCTCATTTTAATTCAACCCAGTTCATTTTCTTACTGCTATCTATTGGAGTGTTCAAAAAGAGAATTCTCTCTCAATGACTAAATCTCACAATGACTCAGGGTGACAATTTTAAATCATGAACTGTAGCCAACTAGTCTACAAGATTGAGCTGAATATATACGTACCCACCCCAGGGAAGGTGTCTTCCTTACCATACTTCTGATAGCTCATTCTTGACTTTTTGCCCTAAATGGTAATACAGCTGTGGGTATAATTGTAGAATTATACAATTATATAGAATTGGTTGGTCAATCATTTGCTTCTACTGGCCTCCTCCCTCACAAAAAGAACTTTAAACATAAGCTATGATAAAGAGTCACAGTAAAGAAAAAAAGGTCTTACAGTAATCAAGATGGTGTGTTGTTGGTTTAAGAACAGACATTTAGTTCAACAGAACAAAGTCTAAAAATAGACCTACACATAAAAGGTCAATTGATTTCAATAAAAGTGCCACCATAATTCAATGAGGAGTACATAATCTTTTCAACAAATGGTGAATGGTTTCCATGAAAAAACAAACAAAACCACCCTCACCTTACGCAATATAGAAAAATTAACTCAAAGTGGATCTAACACCCGAGAACTAAAACTATAAAACTTCTAGAAGAAAACATAGGAGAAAATCTTTGTGTCCTTGCGTTAGGCAAAGGTTTCTTAGATATGACACAAAAGCATGAACCATTAAAGAAAAAACTGGTAAGTCAGATTACATCAAAATTAAAATCTGCTCTTCAAAAGACACTGCTAAGAAAATAAAGACAAGCCACAGACTGGAAAAAAACTTGCAAAACACATATCCAACAAAGGACTTGTATCCAAATATACACAGAACTCTTTCAATTCAATAAGACAACAATAACAACAAAAGGAAACAGGGGCAAGAGATGTGAATAGACACTTCAATAAAGAGGACATAAGGACAGCAAATCAGCACAGGAAAAGATGTCCACCATCATTAGTCATTAGGGAAACAGACATCAAAGCCACAATGAGATACTCCTACACACCTACTAGAATGCCTAAAATGAAAAAGACTGACAATACCAGGTGCTGGTGAAAATGTGGAACAACTAAAACAATGTGTTGTAGGTGAGAATGCAAAATGGTGCAGCCGCTATGGAAAAGCTTGGCAGTTTCTTAAAAAGTTAAACATATCCCAATCATACATCCCAGGAATCTCACCCCTGGGTATTTACCCAAGATAAATGAAAACATGTGTCTATAAAAAGATCCATATGTGAATGTTTATAGCATCTTTATTTGTAATAGCCAAAAAACAGAAAAAATCCAAATATCCATCAATTGGTGAATGGAAAAACAAACTGTGGTACACCCATAAAATGGAGCACCACTTAGCAATAAACAGGAATCAACTATTTGTAACATGCAACATGGATGAATCTCAAAAGCATTATACTAAGTTTAAAAAGGCAGACACAAAAAGATATATACTGTATGGTCCCATTCATATGATATTCTGAAACAGGCAAAACTCTAAGGACAGAAATCAGATGTGTTGCAAGGGGCAGGGACTGGGGAAGAGGGGACTAACTGCAAAGAGATAGAAGGAAACTTCTTTTGGGGTGATGGAAACGCTCTGTTACCTGACTGTGGTAATGGGCACATGACTGTATGAACGGCCAAAATTCAAACTGTATGCTGGAAAAGGGTAAACTCTACTGTAGGTTAATTACACCTCAATAAACCTGACTTTAAAAAAAAGCTCTTTGAATCTAAAGTATGAATCAGGTAGTGTTAATCATTTCTCCATGTATTGTCAGGTCTAAGCCTCACCCTCAGTTCATAAAGTAAGTGTCTTTGGGGGCAGTGAGGGAAAACGGACGCAACGTGGCAGGAGACGAACATGAGAGACAGAAAGAAGGTAAGGATGCCAGCGTCCTTACAGAGCGATTCTGCCAGGTAAGAGCTATAGAAGAGAAGTAGAATAAGCATTTAATTTTAATTTCAAGGAATTTACCTTACAGACATTTTCACACAAGCCCAGTGTGGCAGAATTTTCAATAACAAAAAACCAGAGACAAGTAGCAACTAGTAAGGAGATGGCTGACTAAATTGTAGATATTCTATGCAGGAGTTAAAAAGACTGAGGTAGCACTAGGGCTCTCCGTAATAAATACTGAAGTATATTCATGATATTCTGTTGAATAAAAACATGCAGTTGCAGAATGGCACACTGTAGTGATCCCACTAGAAAACAACACAACCTATATCTGCATTTACACAGGCAAGGGTCTGGAAGATGTACGCAGTTGTTAGTGTTTACACGTAGAAAGCTGGGGGGAGGAAAGTGTGGCTGCAGGATGATGGCACGGGGTAGGGGAAGACAGTTTTTAATTTTGTACAGTTCTCTACTTTTTTCAATAGACACATATTGCTTTTGTAATAAAAAAAAAAATGAGTAAAAATAAAAGTTAAAAGGAAGAACCCCCTGCAACAGTGAAGAGCTGCCTTGGCTTTAAGTAAAGCGTATGGGATGAAAAACTTCAGATGTCATGCTGCCATCTTCTGGAACAAACAAGAATCTACAGGGGCAGGAAAAGTACCTAGAAGACATTTCTAAGGCAAAATATCAAGGGTTACCGTAGAAAAAAGATAAGGCAGACAGAAAAAACTCTCCTGAAGCCAAGTTTTTGATTTAACCATTAATGAAAAGAAAGAGTTACAAACAATCAAGCATGATCAAATACAGAAATCATGAACTTTTCACAGATCTTATGATACAAAGGAGCCGGTGGACAAAATTTACGCCCACCCTTTGATTTCTCAGACCTGTTCTTTTTAGGAAAACTGCCTATTTGTTATTTACAAGTATCAACAAAACATTTATACTGAAACATTTTGAAATCAACAGAACTATAAATATAAACTAGAAGTATAAACAAGTGTTTATATTTCTAACTGTAAATGTTAGAAAATGAGACAATTATATATTTGAAAAATCAAGCCAAAAAGTCACAGATCAAAATGTTTCCCTCATCCTCCATTAGCACATTTTGAGAAATAAAACAAAGCATGTGAAATTCCTACAATTCAAATACACTGAGATCATATATCATCAAACAACAAAAAGGGGAGAAAAGAACAAAGATTTTTAGGCTTCAAGTTAAACGAAGGAGAAATATAACAAATAAAACAAAGCCCTCTAACATCTTATGTTTCTGAAAGTGTTTTTTCTTTTTAAATCACCAAAACCAAAAAGCTTCATAAATTAATAAGTTCTTTTTTTTTTTTTTGGTTTGTTTTCAGTTGCAGAGATTTGCCAACCACATCAAACTATAAATGAGAAAAAAAAGTCCATAAATAATTTACGTGTAAAGATAAAAGAACTTTTTAAACAATCCACCCTTTAGCAGGAGAAATTGGGGATCACTCTGAGTGTTAATGTGAAATACATTAGTCTCTAGCAGCAGGAGTTCCAGACCTCTTGGTGCCAAGAAGGTAACAAATAGTCTCCATCCGAGGAGGGGAGACGGCTCAGCAGGGGCCTTCCTCCCCGTGGTGTTATTTATAGAGAGCGCTATTTGTTAACATGTTTCTGCCATCACGAGAGGGAGAGTTTAATGATTTAAAGGATTTCAAAGACAATTGTTTAATGATACGATGATTTATGCATATTCACAAATTCCAGATATATAGCAATTTAGATTTTCAAACTGCTATCCAAAATAGTGATACAATATATTGAAGCTTAACTAGAAAATGTGAGACAACTGACAGTACTTGATATTGTGAAATAAAAAGTTAGAAATGCTGGAAAATGCCAGGTTAAAAAAGAAATCAGTATCCTCCCATCACGCTTCATGTTAGTAATCTAATTTTCTAGGGTCCCTTTGAGTGATTTTCTGGATTTAAAACTTTTTTTATTAAGACCCATGAATTAAATCTCAAGTTACCTGTGACTAATTTGAATAATCTGGGAAATAAGTCTTCAACTAAATTGCCATATTGTCACCAAAAATCAATCTCCCACCCCACAAAGCATGTAAGAATCGTGCTTGAAGGAAAAAAATTTATAATATTCTGGTTATCGAAAGAATTTTCCAAAATTCCACGCTTAATATTTGATTTTAAACTACTAAAATAAAATTTTCATTTGAGACAAAGTAAGTCATTAAAGCTTCTCTTAACTGTAACCCAAAGAGAAAAGTTTTATAATTTCCATCTTTCCTGTTTAAATTTTTTAACGGTTTTTTTTTGCAGTATTTTAAAACAAAAATACATCTTACCCCATTTTAACATTTTGCAACCTTGCATTACCTTTAATTTTCATAAGCTTACATTAATTCTATTAATTTGTCATTTAAAAAACCGTTCTCATCTAGATATAACACGTCAACTCTAAAAGATGCATTTTTACAGCAGACTCTAAACTTTCAGTGGTAAATGCGTACTAACATGAAATAAATCTTGAGACATTTGGTGGGTCTAAAAAGAATCCTTTTAGCAAAATACTAATAAAAGATTTACCATTTGGGGAGAACATATTTAATAGAATGTTTTCTTTTTGAATGAAGAAATTCACTTATTTCTACTTAAAAGTAGGTTCAACTCAAATGATTTTATTTATTCGAAACTTTTAAAACACTGAAGTTGAACAAAGGATGGGAAGTAGAATGAAAGAATCTTTTAAGCATGGACGGTTACCTTCTCTCTTACAAAATGTTCTGCAGGAAATGTCAGTTATTGCTTTGGTTCTCTGATATGTCCCGTTCTCTCAAAGTCATTTAGAGAGCCTTCTCCCTTCTGGTGGAGAAAGGATCTTCTTTTGTAGCATTTTGACTGAGTAGCATTCTTAGTATTTGCAAGCACAGATGTACAAAAGCTCCTCCTCCTCTTCCCAGGTAAGTGAGAACTGGCAGCACGGCCCTCGCTGTTTTCTTGAGCTGACGTGGAGGGCAGCGTACACGGTTTCTGTCTGGAGGACACAGTTTCTTTTCTGGGGGACACACTTTCAAATCCTCTGTCGTCAACTGTACATATTGTTCTCCTTTTGGTTCTCTGGGAGGTCCAGGAAGCGGAAGGAAATGCAAGTGAAATCCACACAAGCCCCTCATTTTCCACATCCTTGCGTAGCCTTGTGCTGCGTCTTACTTTTGCTTCACTACTTCCTCTCTGAAAGGTTTGCTCTATGGACTCAGATAAATCTTTATACAGTTCAGAATCTCCTAAACTAACCTCTGCAGAGCTGCTCACCCTGTCGGAAAGTTTGTGACTTCCACTTGTTTCCAGATGTAAGCTCTGACCATCGGAACAGCACATGGAGCGCCTTCTCTGCTTCCTTTCTCTACAACGCATATCACTATTTTCTGCGGAGTTTCTTCCCAAGTCCTCACTTGGATTTTTACTTTCTTTTATATTGTCAATTAAGACATCTTCTGAACAATCACATTCTTTTTGTGAGTCACACATTAAATGCTTGGTCTGCAGTTTTCCTTCAGTAGCTACTAAGAAATCATCCGGTCTTTCACACTTTCTATCTTCTGAAATGTTAAAGATTTGAAAAGGGTCTTCCACATTTTGACCAGAAGCAGAAAAACACTCTTGGGACTGCAGGATAAAATCATGCTTTGGATTATCTGATAGAACTGGTTTTTCAGTCACAGAACCACAAGAAACAAGACTGTTTTCATTCTCAGTCTCAGGTTTTAGTTCATTTTCACTTTCCAACTTTATTTCTGCTTTTGAAGTGTTTTTATTTTCATTAATTTCTGTAGTATTTATATCTGAATCTTGATCAAAAGTAGCATTAACAAGCAACGAGGAACTTTTTATGTAAGAGCTGCAGAATTCAGACACACTGTTTTTATTAAAGCCCTGATTCATCTGGAAATCTTCTGGGTTCTGAGGCAAAAGATTCTTTCTTTCAGAAAGCTTCACTTCTTCAAGTTCACCATTTGAGTTGAAATCATCTATGGGCATGTAAATAAGTTTAAGTCTAATTAAAAAGCAACAACGGAAATAAACTTACCAAATCAAACAGATGCCATATTGTGTTGTGTTTTAAGCTTTCAAAACTCACAAGACCTACAAATGCTACACTGAACTTGCCCTCATCTGTCCTCTTTCTCTTTTAGCTCTTCCCCAACCCGTGGGTTAAGAAAATACGCATTTAATGTGTGAATTAATAAAACACATAACCTCAGACCATGAAAATGAGATCTGAGTCCTAAATCACTTCCTCTATTCTAATGTACTTTCCACACTACAAGGTGAATGAGCATGAGGCATTTTCCATTTCCCTAAAAATGAATTACTGAAAATGGGCAACACCATGGTTCTGAAACTCTTCTGTCAACGTTTCCCCTGAAATAGTGGAGACAAAACTTAGAATTATGGGAGATTTGAGGACTTAGCTATAAAGGTACTTCCTGAAGACACTCGGGGTCTTATGCCCTGTGTTAAAAAATTAGTATTAACTGCACTGTACTCTCAAATAAAGCCAAGTTTGTTTCATATTCTAAAAATCTCCCCCTTCCACCTCAATCTCTAAAATTCATCCTACAGGAAGATATGCCAGCGTAGCACAGCCTGTGTTTTGGGCACACTGTGTCACATCACAGGTGAAAAAGCATCATTGAAGTATTTTTTAAAGATTGGCACCTGAGCTAACAACTGTTGTCAATCTTCCCACCCCCCGGCTTTTTTCTCCCCAAATCCCCCCAGTACATAGTTGTATATTTTCATTGTGGGTCCTTCTAGTTGTGGCATGTGGGACGCCGCCTCAGGGTGGCCTGAGAAGCAGTGCCACATCCGCACCCAGGATCCGAACCAGCGAAACCCTGGACTGCCAACTTAGCCACTCAGCCACAGGGCCAGCCCATCATCAAGGTTTTTAAAATTGGTTCGAGAGACAGCCTAAATGAATCCAGGCTTTATGAATAAATCTCAGTCCTGTTAGAGGCCACCTCTCTTGTTATCTCAGATAATAAAGTTTTAGACTGGCTAAATGAGTATAAAAATTATTTTAAACAAAATAAAAACTGGAAGATATACAAAACATAAGCTGAGCCAAAAATCTGAAAAACAGTGTTTCGGTTTGAAAAGGTATAGATATCCATGATTTGGATACTTAAAATCATGTCATGTAAAGCTAGAGATTAACACAGGGTAGAATCGGTCCACGAAGTGCCAACCAACTATCCGTCAGTTGGGCTTTTTATACAACTTTAAAAATTGATATTTATGTATTTTCCATGAAATTAACATATTAGAGAAGGCAGGCAGGGGGAAGGGATGGAGGCAGGAAGACAGAGAGATGGAGAGGAAGGAAACGCTTTAAACTCTTGGAGCAGATGATACCATTGGTTACAGACAAAAAATGATTCAGGTATTTTTAAAAAGAAATTCTCTAATGAGATGCAAGATGGAAAATACAGACTAACAGTTATTGCTTCCACATCTTTGGAAAAACTCTTAGGAACTGGGGACTTAATGAAAATCAGGCTTTGTTTCCAGTCTCAAGGGGACTGCAATTTGTAGGGGAAGGAGGTGGAGAGATCATTATAAACCAGGTAGTGAAGGTGTCATTTGAACAAAGCGTTTTCCTGGACAGGCAGCCAGCCCAGCTAAATCTGAAAGGATAAGCAGCACTGGGCCAGATTCAAATGAGGAGGGGTGGCCGACCCCTGTCCCAAGATGTCCCACATGACAAGGCGGGAGGAGAGCACCACCCTGCTGGAGGGGCGTGCGCATGGCTATGCGGAGTTGTGTGTGTGCTTCAACTTTGGTGCTTTCCTGAAGTGAAGAAGCAGGCAGAAGCTGAGTCTACAGTGGCATGTACCACATTCATCCTTGAATCCACTGGAAATCCAATACAGTATGTTGCAAATGGAATGTGAGCTATAAATATTCGATGACTGACAAAGGCAGCTATTTTTTAAATGATTCTATACAAAATTGACACACCAAATGAACACATACTGATTATTTTCAGCATGATTTAGTCAATTTAAAACTCAGGCATTACAAACCAGATGCAACTTCAATCCAATTTTTATCTAACAAGGATATCAACCAACTTTCTCTTTTAAAAGAAATTATCAGGGTATCAAATTCAATTTATAAATGCTATTTCTAGAAGATGCTTAGTAGTGCCAAATCTACGAAAACATGACAGGGCAATTTTGGTTTTTTTTAAATTTTGTCCTTAATTCATAGAAGATATATCTATTACTGAGCCATCAGCTTGTTCACTTTCAATGATGGACCACACCACCATACAGAATTCATGTTACTTTAACAAAATGCTTTAAAAAGCAGAAAGAAACAGGATGGAAGAAAATTATTTCCCCTAAGATTATATGCAATAGCTTGTGTCAGAGTTTCTCTGTGGGGAGGATCCGGAGCTTCCATCAGATTCTGAAACGGGTCTAGGTGGCCTAAAAGTTACCAATCACTGCTCCTTCTCTCCAAATCCTCACGGCCACGGGAGGAAAAGTGGCTACTCTTTATTTATGTTCTCTTAACACAGTGAATGGGAAAAAGAGAAAAAAGAGAGTGAAATCGCAACAAAGAGGGTAAAGAGAAGAGACACGACGCACAGCAGGAAAAGGACAGGTACCTGGGCACGTCCTCCGGACACTTGGAACCGAAGGTGGCATCTCCGAGGCCTCAGGCAGCTCTGGAATAGGACTTAGGAGCGGCTTCTTAGAGGCAATCTCTCTTTCCCCATATAAAGACTTCTGAACGCTTTTCTTTCCCTTTCCTTTCTTCTTTCTGCAACTTTTTACAACCTGAGAAAATGTATTAAAACACTGTAATTGAGAAAGATGTAGCACCATGTATGACTGATCCTTTAACTAATTTTTACAGAAAAACTTAAGACCAGTTATTCCATAAAATTTTAGAAATTTGACTCAGGAGTAGGGGGCTAGGTAGCTTACAGTCAAATCAAATATGAGGTAGAACTCGATTTACAAATTGTAGGGTAATGGTCTATATTTCTACAAAGTGTTTGCCAAAACAAGTTCTGGATAAGTGAAAAACAGATTAGATGCTGTAGAGCTGGACAGACTTGAGACATGAGATATCACTAACTAGGATGCACTTGGGATGACTCAGGATTAACCTGGAATGTGTTATCTGCCGGAAGCTTCAGGGGACTGTTTCTGTTCACAGATCTAGATGAAGAAACAAGTGTGTGTGTAAAATTTGAAGATAACACAAAGCTAGCTGACCTGCTTCACACAACAGAGGATTTAATCAAGATTAAAATGACTAGGTCAAAATAAAATGGAAAGTACCAATAGAAGATGAGGGACAAAGGTTTGGTAATAATTGATGGAAAATAGCTGGGTTTCTATAAAAATTAAAACTGCTTTAATAATATCTCAAATGCAATATTAAATTCTTTAATACCTGGAACGCAGTATTCTACTATTGCCGTATCAGTAACTGAGAACTAACACTCTATGTTAAATTTAAAGAAGTTTCATGTGGTAAAGACTTGAGGGAAACTCAAAAACTATATTGAAATAATAGATTATTATGAGGAAAGAGAATGAAACATATTCAATGTGATAATATTGGAGACAATCAGACTTCAGGTCAACATAAGGAACACATTTTTAACAATTAATGTTTCCAGAAAGTGGAGTCCATTCAAATATTTATTGAGAAACTGCTATGTGCAGGTAATGACTTGCTAGGTAGGAGACATAAAAGCAGACGGGATGTGCTCTTCAGGGAGCTCACCGTCTAAGGGCAAGGAACTGTGATACGGACATACCGTGACAGACGCTACGTGGACTAAGACGGGCACCTGCCTACAGGAGGTTTTCAAGACAGGCTCCAGAAAACGTAATGTCTAAGTCAAATCCTAAACAAGTCAGAATTGTTCTGGTCGATTATGGGCGTGGTGCAGAAGGGCTTTTCAAAGAGAAGAGAATGGCACAGGCTATGCTCTAAGTGAGGCAGCACAGCACAGAGGAAGAGGCGCAAGTAGTGGTAGATGGTGGGTGGACCCACGGAGAAGCAGCAGAAGCAGCTAACAAAGCACACAGGGCCTTTGTGTGCAGTGAGCACGAGCCTGAAAGCACAGAGGGCTTGCTGGGTGCTTCAGGAGTGAGCACAGTCGGTTTCACACTTGAGGACGATCGTTAGGGTGACAGCAGAGAGACCAATGGTATGACAGAGTGGATGACATTCAAGAGTACAAAAATGTCACAGAACTGCATGTTCCTTGAAATATCTATAGATATCCTATAAAAACAAAACATTCCATGGAAAAATAATTTTAGAACTGTACAAGATAAATGCTTCTCTTGATGATTTACAACATACATTTAACATCAAACTCTGAGAATTCCTCAGTATAAATACTCTGCATGAACATTAGGGAAATGCTGGGTTAAATATTTTTTCATGAAACATTTTTTTCATGGAACATCTGTTGACATTCTATGGAACAGTTGGGGAGATGCTAGCTTGGTCAATGGAAGCGGGAGCCAAGAAAAATCTTCATTTGGGCTCCATAGATGAGTTGCAAAAGAAACAGTGGCCTCTAATGCCAGAGGCCTTTGGTTCAAATCCTGACTTAACAATCTTAGATAAGTTACCTCACCTCTCTGCATCTCATTCTCCTCATCTGCAAAACAGCAATCACAACAGCACACACCAGAGAGCTGTGATGAGTATTAAGTAAGGTAATGTGTGAAATGGCTAAGAGAAGGTCTGACCCCACAGTAAGAGCTGTGTGTTAGCTGTTCTGTTCTTTCATTCCTACTACTCTGAGAACTGATACGGGGAAGAATATTTTTAGGATCAAATTATGCTTAGTATTACTCTGTGACATAAGCCCTACAGTCAGTTAATACACTACAGTGAACATAATCAGGTTATATTCTCTAGAATACTTTCTGATTCATAGGCAAAGAAAATCCCCTTTCAGCAGGATTTTGGAAATCTTTATTATATAAAACGTCCCCAGCACCTACAACAGCTCTTGGCACACAGTGGCTTCTCAACGAACATTAACTATCGAACAGATGAATGTAAAAAAAAGAAACAAGTACAGCCAAACTTCATAAACTGTACTAAACATGATAAAAGACTAACATTCTGTTTTTTCATGGTCATGGGCCAACAGACATGTACCACTCAGAACAAAAAGAAAAGACGAAAGCTTAAAGCACCTGTGGTCTGTCATGGAAATAAATCTAACTGTGCTTCTCTAACCCATGAGAAGGTTTCATCTCATTCAATTTCTATCAAAATTAGAATTTACTACAATCCAAAAGCCCGGCGTATACTGTAATAAACAACAGAAGCCTCGTGTGACTGGAATCCTAGGGAAGCCATGTGACCTAGAAATGGGGAGGCTGGTTAATGACTTGGTACAAAGGACAACTGAAGGTATCCTAAAGTGACTCCATTTACTCCAGAATCACCGACATGTCTGCTCATACAGTAAAGGAGGTCACAAAACAGAAGTAAACACTCATCTTTTGTTTTATTTTAGATTATTTGCACAATTAAGACTTATCCAACTTGTTTTCTGAGAGTAGCTTTAAAATTGTTTAAAGACAGTTCATGCCCAGGGCAAGGAATCAAGTTGTCCGGGGAAGCCTATGTCCACTGGAAAGCAGACACTTCCCTACCCCTGTTTGTTTACTTATGGGCTCCATTTTTCAGTTCTCGTAGCTAGCTCCATCTCTCGAAATAAGGAGCTCATATTGCTATATTTTTAACTTCTTATAATAAAAAATTTCAAACGCCCCAAGGGAGACAGAATAGTATATTGAACCCCATGTACCCATCATCTAGCTTCAACAACTACTAACATATATGAAGAACACAGAGAAGTTTATTATCCTCTTCCTTCAGATTATTTTAAAGCAAATCTGACATTAAATCATTTCATCTGAAAATCCTACAGTATCTCTAAAAGATGAGGGTGTTTTTCCCCCACAATAAAGTGAAACATTCTATTACCTGGCACTGTATCTTATCCTCTTTTACAATAGAGTTTCCCCCCCAGCTTTATTGAGACATAACTGACATATAACAGAGTATAAGTTTAAGGTATACAACATAATGATTTGATATATGTATATACTGCAAAGTGATTACCTATTTTTATAACAATTACAAGTACTACTCAGCAATAAAAGGAACTAACTATTGATACACACAACAACCTGGACAAATCTCCAGAGAACTATGCTGAGTGAAAAAAGCCAGTCCCAGGTTACACAGTGTGTGATTCCATGTGAAATGTGTGTGCTTTCCATCTTGAAGTGACAAGATTAAAGACATGGAGAAGAGATTAGTGGCTGCCAGGGGTTAAGTTGGGGTAGGGGTGGGAAGTGCACGTAGACCCAAAAGGGCAACGAGTGAGATCCTTGTGGCACTGGACATGTTCTGCATCCTGACTGTATATTGATCCTGTACTACTGTGATATTATACAATAGTCAGCACTGGGGGAAACGGGGGAAAGGGCACTGGGATCACTCTAATTCTTCTTACAACAGCATGCGTTTCTAAAATGATCTCAAAATAAAAAATTTAAAACCAAAAAAACAGAATGACAGCAATTTTCCCTAATATTTCATCAGAGATCAAATTTCTCCAATTGGTCCATAAACGTCTTTTTGTAATTGTTCAAAGATCCCAATAAGGTCTCCATACAATCCACTTCGCTGATTGATCTCTTTTAATCTGTGGTTCCTTCTTTTTCCCTTTGCCATTTATTTGGTGAATAAACGGAGGCATCTTTCATGTAGGATTAGCCAAACTCTGGACTTGGTTGGCTGCCACCATTGTGTGTCTTTATTTTCCTCTGTCCCCTGCACTTCATATAAACTGGTCATTATTTCTCGGCTTGATTAGATACAGCTTTCACTTTGTGGAAAGAGTACTTCACGGGTGGTTGCAGACTCACTTATTGCATATTCTCTCCTTCTGTGACATTGTGATTGACCGGGGGCTCAGCTGCTCAGTCTCACCCACCCATTACGCCTCCCCATCAGCCTTCTACCTAACATGCAACAGCTTTCAGGAACATGCCTTTTTCACCTATTAGCAGAAATTCTTCCATTAAGAACTTTCCCTTATCAATTTGTTTACCTGAAATAGAGCTCAAACTTTATTTTCCAGTTTTCAGAAAAATGAGTTGGTGTCCTAGACAGCTTCTAAGGTGACCTTTAAGTTTTTACTGTTTTTAATGATCATGAACTGAAGTATTTTTTCATATCTGAAATTTGTGCTTCAATCCACTGCAATCATTATTTCTGATGGACACAGTGTCCCACATTTGGGGCAGTGATGGCCCTGTCAAGATGGTCTTGTGTCCTTTACACGGCCCCAGTAGTTTCTTAAGCTTCCTTCCTTGCACACCGATACAGACCCAGGCTCACTTTCTACATTTGCTGCTATAAACCTGAAAGCAGCCATTTCACTAAGGAACCCTGATCCCTTTTAGTTGGAAATGGCATTTAAGACAGCAGTGTGGGTACCAGGGATGTTCACCGCTTCTAAGCCTTATTGGCTGAGTTAGAGAATTATTTTAAAGGGAAAAACATAAGTTCATACAGACATTTCCAATTCCAATTCATTCTCACAAGGTTTCAATTTGATCTTACATTTTACTTTCTGTCTCATAGTGAAAAGTCTTGATTCCTAATGACATTAAAAAAAATACCCAAAAAACCCCTATTTTCTTTATTGTAGACTGAATTCCTCTATCAGGATGATGCTTCCCACTGGGTAAGCTTTCTTTGCAGTTATGTTTGTGCTTAGGATACATCTCATCAGGACTTCTCAAATTTCTAGGTTTGAAAAAATTCTTTGTGAGGTTAAGCCACAAAGTTCATATATAGTTAGATTAATTTGTTTCACTTTGTTTTCAATTTTTAGAGATTATTATCTCTTTCTGAAGTTCAATTTGTTTCATAGTCAGGTACAAGTCGTGTGTCACTTAACAACAGGGATACGGCCTGAGAAATGCATCGGGTGATTTCGTCACGTGAACAACATAAAGTGCCCTTACACAGGCCTAGATAGGACAGCCTGCTACACACCCAGGCTGCATGGTACTCATCTTAGGGGACCACTGCTGCACGTGCAGTCGCCGCTGACCTTGAGCAAACTGTCATTATGCTGTACATGACTGTAAAACATTTACACAAAGTCAAAGTAAAAAACATGTTCACGGAAGTCTAGCTTTCCTTCCTTCCTATTCCCTCCTGTGTCCCCCTTCCTATATGCAGCCAACTTTTATTTGTCTTCGGCTTACCCTCGCGCTTTTTTTTAATGAAAAGACTTTGTTTATATGTGTGTGTATACACATATATACATATATTATTTTTTTAATGTTCCCTACTTTCTTAGATAAACGGTAATCCATTCATTTCCCGTATTAACTGCCATAACAAAAGACCACAGATTGAGTGGCTTAAACATATTATTTTCTGGAGTCTGGAAGTCCAAGATCAAGGTCGGTCCGTTGGTCTCCTCCGAGGACTCTCTTCTTGGTGTACAGATGGTTGCCCTCCTGCTGCCTCTTCACAAGGTCTTCTCCCTGTGTGTGTGCACCCTGGTGTCTCAGACTTCTTGTCCAAATTTCCTCTTTAAAGGACACCAATTGGACTGGATTCGGAACCATCCTAACAGCCTCAATTTAACTTAATCACTTCTTAAAAGGCCCTATCTCCAAATACAGTCACATACTTTCTTTTTTTTTTAAGATTGGCACCTGAGCTAACATCTGTTGCAAATCATCTTTTTTTTTCTTCTCCCAAAAGCCCCCCAGGACACAGCTGTATATTCTAGTTGTGAGTGCCTCTGGTTGTGCTGTGTGGGACATCGCCTCAGCATGGCTTGATGAGCGGTGCCACGTCCACGCCAGGATCCAAACTGGTGAAACCCTGGGCTATAGAAGCGTAGCACACGAACTTAACCACTTGGCCACAGAGCCGCCCCTAGAGTCACATTCTGAGGGGCTTGGGGTTAGGGCTTCAACATAGGAATTCTGAGGGAACACAATTCATCCCATAGCAGGGCAGGGAGCTCACTACATACATCATTTTACAAGTTGTTTTTCTGTACTTAACAGTAAATACATCTTGGCATCATTCCATGGCAGTATTTGGAATTTTTCTATAGCTACAAAATACTCACTTTGTGACTACACCAGAGGTTACTCAACCCATCTCATGTTGACAGACGCTTAGTTTTTTCTATTCTTTTGCATTACAAAGAGTGCTGCAATAAATAACTTTGTACATATACCTTCTTGTATTTCTGTCACTGGATATCTGCGATGGATTCCTAGAAATGGGACTGCTAGGTCAAAAGGTAAATGAACATTTAACTTGGTTTGATATTGCCAAATTGCCCTCCAAGGAAATCTGCATTTCTAGGAAATGTATGAGCATGCCTGTTTACCCTCCAGCCTCACCAACAGAGCATGCTGTCACCCCCTGGATTTTTGCTCATCTAAAATGGTAAGAAATGGTATCCCGATGCATGCCAGAGCTGCAGTTCTCTTATGATGATGAGCAAGTCTGAACATTTTTTCATATATTTAAGGGCCATTTTCATCTCAATTTTGTGAACTTTTAAAACTATCTCGAAGATATTTCTTTTTTTTTAATAAAGATTTTATTTTTTTCCTTTTTCTCCCCAAAGCACCCCGGTACATAGTTGTATATTCTTCGTTGTGGGTCCTTCTACTTGTGGCATGTAGGACGCTGCCTCAGCGTGGTCTGATGAGCAGTGCCATGTCCGCGCCCAGGACTCGAACCAACGAAACACTGGGCCGCCTGCAGCAGAGCGTGCAAACTTAACCACTTGGCCACGGGGCCAGCCCCTCGGAGATATTTCTATAGTTGTTCATTTTTTACTCAATTTAGAAGCTCTTGAAATATTAGTGATATTAATCCTTTGGGTTTGATATGAACTGCAAATACTCTTCCAAGTTTGTCCTTTGTCTTTTAAATATTCTATGGAGTTTTTTTCCCCATGCATGCTCCACATTGTGTGGGTCAAATAGAATGAAATTTACCAATCTTTGACTTCACTATTTCTGGTTTCTGAGTCCTAAAATTTCTCTATTTCTAGGATATAAAGGAATTCACTTATGAATTCTAATGCTACTCCAGGTTAGCAATTTTATTTATTTTCAAATTTTTTCCAGCTTTAATGAGGTATGATTGACAAATAAAAACTGTAAAAATTTAGGTTGTACAATGTGATTTTTTAAAGGTGTACAACACAATGATTTAATATACATATATACATTGTGAAATGATTATCACAATCAAGTTAATAAACACACCCATCACCTCATATAGTTATCAGTTATCGTTCTGTGCTTGTGGTGGGAACAATTAAGATCTACTCTCTTAGCAAATTTCAAGTATCCAATACAGTGAAGATCTCTACTAACTCCTGCCAAGAAAGAGGAGCCTATTGCTCACTTTAACTAAACCTTCCTCCTCCCGACGTTAGTTTTGGTTCTTCTATTGGTTACCTTTGAATTTACATTTGCACTTCTTTTCACTAACTTTTAAAATATATCTTGAACCCCTCATTTGTAAGATGATAGTTATAATAACAGCCACTGTGCTTACTATGGCCAGGCATTGTTCTAAGCATTTTACACGTATTAACTCATTTAATATTCACTACAAGCTTATAAAATAAATACCATTACTACCTCCATTTTGAAACAAATAGAGGAGTCAAGAATCTGCCCACCACTCCACTGCCAGGAAGTGGTCAAGCCAGGATCTCAAACCCAGGTTGTCTGGCTCTAGAGCTGCACTCTCCACCACTATACTGTCAGTGCTAACACCTCACCTCCACCTTTCCTACCCATGTTTCACCTGCTGCTGTTAGCCACGTTTAGATCGTCTTGCACAACAACCAAGTTGCTGAAGCTTTGCCCTTGTTTGAAAATACACAGCATTCACCTGGTTATGACTGTGTAAACATTTTTCCCTGCTCTGCCAAGGACAGAGCTCATCTTCTTTCCTTTCCTTGGGCGCCCCCTGTAGATGATTCTTAGCACTATAAAATATGCTTTTCCTTACACTCCATTATTGCTTGAAATCACACTAAAGTTGGCTTCATATTTGCTCCAGAACTTCTGCATACAGACTTTTATTTGAAATGGTATATAATTACCTTTCTTTTCCTTCTTACATGGCACACCTTCCATTTTCTCAATCACAGGTCTTTGTGCTTTTCCCTCCAGAGACCTTCTCCCTGGAGCATCCTTCCCTCTCCCTCAAGTTTGGACCGGCTGCTCTTCGAGGCTGCCTGAACATGACGACCAGAGATTTCCCCTGGACTGCCCTCCCATATCATGAGGTCCACCGGGTCGTGAATTCTCAAGCTCGCTTCCTCATTTTGCTGGAGTATCTCCTCCAGTAATATGCAAGGGAAAACTTTCAGAGTCCTTGAGCGTCTGATGTCTTTATTTTATCTTTCACATTTAATTCAGTTTGGCTGGGTGTAGCATATTGGGCTGAAATTAAGTCTCCTCAAAGCTTCAAACGCCCTGTTGAATTATCTTTCAGCAGATAGACTGCTGTTAAACTTGACAGCACTCTGATTCTTGTTTTCTGGAAGGAAAAGTCTACTCTTCTCATTACCCTAGTTGTTCACTGTCACACTGATGTGTCCAAGTCCCGGCCTGTCTTCGCTGTACCAGACACTCAGGAGGCCCTTTTAACTTAAAGACTCCTTTCTTCAGTTCTCGGAAATCCTCTTCTTTTATTTTGATAATTTCTTTCCACTCTATTTTCTTATTCTGAGATTCCTCTGAAGTCTCCTAGACTGGTCTTCCACGTCTCTTAGTATAGTCTGTCTCTCTTTTGCTCCACCATCTGGGGGACTTTCCTTAATTTTACTCTCTAGTCCAACTACCAGATTTTATATTTTTTGCAAGTATTTTTTCTCTGCTCCTTTTTCATAGCATCTCCTTCTTAGTTTTATGTAGCAATATTTTCTTAAATCTGAGTATATCAGAGTATATATATATTTTTGTAAAGGTTCCTTTCATTCCCTGAATAACTTTTCTCTCTTTTTCAACTTATTAATATTAATCTTTCACGCTCTTGTTTCTACTCAGCTATCTGATTCTTATTTAAGAAAAGACTGGATAAACTGGTATGGGTTTCCTCTGCTTTCCAGCTCAGCCTCTTTCCTCCATGGAAATTCTACTAGGAGCTCTGTGTGGGGCAGGGCAGAATGGGGAGTGTTGACTGCAGGCTGCGCTTTAGAGCAAGAGCTAAGAGTCAAGACTGGAGGACTTTCCAAATGTCAGAAGAAGGGCTTTAACCTAGATGGCAACATCTGTTCTGAGCTGGGGGGTGGGGGGTGCTAACTGGTACAAATTGTGTCATATATAGGACTTCAAGTAATCTCTCTGCTTTTCACTACCACTGCTCACTCTCACCATCCCTTGTACCTGCCCATACTGGACCCAGAGTCTCCTGAGACTCCCACAAGCAGGCTGGCTCCCAGCGCCTCTCCGGCTCCCTCCTAGCACATTCTGGGCTGTAAATCTTTCCACATCTTTTATCTGTCGACATGCTCCCATCTGCTTTGTCTTTCAGAAATTCATTGAAGACTGTCATCTGTTGCTTAATAACCCTCCTCACTTCCTTCCTCTTCTCATTGCTATTCTAAGCCTATTCCTTCTAGTACATCTATTATTTTGATTCAGTGGGGTCCTGGGAAAGGTTAGAGCAAAACGTAACACTCAACCTTTCTTGAACTTTCTGGCTATTGATTTTATATAAAGAAATAGGTGTACATTTCTCTAACAGTGTTTTGTAAAGAGTATATACAAAGAAAACCAATTTCTAATGTAATAATATATATTGTATGAATATTTTTAAATTTATGTGTATTTTTTTCATTAAAAGGATCTTTCGAAGGAGTAAGTGACCTAAAAAACGTGCTAAACCAGGAAAACTTCGTTTCCTCTGGCTGTGCTGACTTGGGGATGTTTGTGCCATTGTTAAACCAAGAGGCAACGGTTTCTGTTTCATGGAGCAGGAGAGAAGTTTACTGTTTTGGGGGAGTGTGTGTTGGGGTGAAACGGATGAGTACAGTTTTGGAAATGTTGATTTTTGAGGTACATGTAGGATGGTTTTAGGAAGACATGTCTAATAGGCAGCTGAGCATATATTTATAGACCAGGAAGATTTGGGAGTCATCAACCACGCCACATATAAAGTCATCCAGAAAATAAACAATCCACAAGGGCAAAGAGTAGAACTGTAGGTAATACAAACATCTAAGAAAGGGCAGAAGAAAATGAACCTTGAATAGAGACTGTAAAGGAGTGTTCTCAGTTATATCCAGTGCTGCTGAGATGGTAAGAACAAGACCTCAAAGGATGCACTGGATTTCAGTCACTAAGATTCTAAATACCTGGGAGAAATAAAGTGAAGTGGTGAAGTGGTGGAGAATGAGACCAGATTTCAGATAACATGTGAAACATGAATTTGTAGTAGCCCCTGTATAAGTCTCTCCAGTAGCAACGTTACACGGGACAGAGATAATGGTTACATTGATCCAGAGTTGAGGTGGAATGAAAGGGATGAAGAACTGAGATTACTGACAAGAGCTGTTCAAAACAGCTCACGTGGTCCAGGATGAACAAGGAAAGAGGAAATTAAGGGATATTTGAAAGCTTTCGAGTAACGAGAGGGGCCAGAAGATTAACAGAACTAGAAGAGGTACCTGAGTAAGGGAGTGAGTACGCTGACAGAGAGGAGGCTGGGGTCAGAGTCGACACAGAAACGTACGTTATGAAAAGTGGGAGGGTCTTAGGTACTAACAAGCTATAGTGTATGGCAGAGGTAGGTCCAGATTATTGAAGTAGTGTGGACCAGGAACTGGGTTAAGGTGCAAGATGGGCAATCCATAAAAAGACAGTGACGTCATCTGAGCTGGCATTGGCCTTGAAGTGTTCAGAAGACTGAGAACTAGTTTCTAAACTCTTCCTTAAAAATAGGGAAGTGATCCAGCCACCGGCAGAAGCAAAGTCAAACAGGTGGCAGATGATGCACTCATCCCTGTCCAAGAAATTAGGGAATTCCCCAAATAAAGTAAGGTTACATTAGAGTCAAAGACAAGAATACATTTAACATTTGAGTGCCAACAATCTACTGTGCTGGATGTACATAACATAATAATGAAGATGCAAAATTGGCCCTCAGGTAATTGATAGTTGAGCACATAATCTCTTATGGCCCTTTCTATTCCATGGCAGGATGATTTTAATACTCTTGGCCTGATGCTAACTAGAAAAAACTTTGTTTCCATGTTTTCCTAACCATACAACAAAGAAACACACCACTTCTACTCTTCATTATATCTTTAGACACACACTCACCTGGTTCTTTTTAGGAAGTGCTCTGTCTGTGCACTTGCTTCCTTGTGACTTCCTCCTATTAATTGTCTTTTCTTTACAAGGCTGAGCTTCTGTATTAAATAAGCTGCCAACACTCTCTTCTGCAAAACTAAGCAATTGCTATAAAGAAATTTAAAGTAGGGATCCATAAAACACAAGTAGTTACATTTTAATATACATTATATATATATTTCCTTCCCAAGCTGCTCCTACCTTTTTATATCACATTTCCTCTTAATCTGAAAATTCCATTAAAAGAATTTTAACCAACTTAAACGCAAATGGGGGAAACAGTAATTGCTAATTTCTGATCTATCAAACATAGACCTAGAAGCATATGCACTCTGCCCCATTATTTTAAGGAAGAAATAAAAAACAACTTAAGAATTAGTTGATTTATTCATTCATCAAATATTTATTGACCATCTATAATTTAGCCCCTAACTGCTGTTGGGTTGTGGGGAAAAAACATCATGAACTGTTAGATCATCTAAGTTTGAATTCTGGGTTTATCATCCAACAATATCAGCTAAAATCCCGATAACAGTATACTGTATGTTTATGCATTATGATGCTATAGATGAAAATCCAATTTTGTCAAATTTAATAAAAGAACAAGACATGCATTCAACGGGAGTCATGTTTATACCAAAAACACCTGAAACCTGGTGTTGAAAAACAAAACAAAAACATAGTTTTAAAAAAGGTTATATGTATGCCATTTTCTGGTTCTGCTAATTACATGCCACTGTTCTCCTCTTTGCACCTCAATAAAATTCATAAAACCACATAGATCTCAAACCAACTTTTCAAAAATATTACTCTCCATATTAACAGAAACTCTGAAAGCATCTTGTTTTATTGGATTTTTCTTCTAAGAGAATTAATTCAACCAAATCCGAAAAACATCATTACCCTGGGTTACATACTACGTAGGATAACGTATTAACTCTGAATGACACTGACCAAACCAAGATTTTACCCATAAGTCATTTGATCAAGAAAACATAAAAAATCTATTACCAAGATTTAAAAACAAATACACTGTGCCAGATAAGAACACTTACGCTTCTTCTGTTAGAGGTCCGTGTTGTTCTGCCAACTTTACAGGAGGATGTTTTCTCGTGGTTATTTGAAGAGCTAAAGGTATCAGGGCCTGATGACGAAGACACAAGCAAAATTAGGATAGCTAACAAAAAGTTGTAAGATCCACCATCTTTCAGACATACCAGATACTCTTTTGGATATCCATCTTTGCTGTTAGTATCATTTCCTATCTAAACATAAATAATTAATTACCAAGAGGCAATTAATGGTTTTGATCCAAAACCATTTGGTATGGATCAAACATAATGACCGACATTTTGGACAAGATCAAATTTCAATGATGTTTTGGCATGAACCAAATGTCTTATGGACATTTTGGACAAGACCAAATGTCTGCTAATTGATTGCAAAACATATTACCCTACTAAGATAACAGATTAAATCACATTACAATAAATACCCATATTTCACTATGTCCATTTATTCCACGCTACACTTTGTACAATGAAACTGCAATAAAGGACATTAAGACGATCGTGAAAATAGTTTAATTTTACACAGTTCAGGAAAATTTTAATTTGATCACTTTTAATGGTATAAATAAAAGGCAGAATAATGTGTTACAGAGCATAGGCTTTGGAACGAGATACACTATGCTTCAAATTTTAGCTTTAACTTAACACTATGTCTTGGATTCAGTGCTAATAAGCTTGGTTTGTGCCCTACAGCCAAAAAGAAGCTATGAAAGGATTCTGACCAGGTGAGAAACATCCTAAGAGCTTTTCCCAGGACATTCACCAGCCGAGGCCTAGTTTGTTGGGAAATTGCAGAGAGATCTTTGTTGCCTTGTCATGATCATAAAAAAGCCAGAAACATTGGAAAGTACATGTGCCCAAGATGCCATGTTAATGTGGATAAATAATTTTTGATATTTAAGAATGACCCATTATCGCTTCAACTGTGCACACTGTGACAAGAAGCTTACTGTTGATACTTAAGAGCTGAGAGGGCAACCCCATTGCTGCAGTCACTTAAAAAATGGGGCTCCCCATCTAAGGACGTTACATGTGGGTGATGATAAGAGTGGGACTTGGAATGGAAAGGGAGGGATAAGACACTTCTTATAAGCTCTTCTATACTATTTGGTTTTTTAAAACCAAGTATATATGGTTATAATAAAAATAAAATTTTAAAAAGAAATTAAGGACATTAAGTTTCATAATTAGACATACTGAAAATGACATTTATGATTATGGGATAAACCAAAGTTACTACCTGAAAGAGTCTCAGAGATGGAAGACTTAAGAGGACTCAGAACTGCAAATGACACCGGAAGAGGTTCTATGTTTTCCTAAACAAAGACAAGTAGAAATTAGGCACCCTTAAATCCAGTGAACATAGAAATAATGTGCCCAAAAGAAAATAAGGATTCATTTTTGTAGGCAGAATTGTAATAAGTATAAAAATGGGAAACCAATAAAAGATGAAGGAAAAAAGTCAAAGATACTGAATATAAAAATACATTTCATAATATTTACCAATCATCTATAATGAAACCATGCCTACTAACTGCAATCTACTAAAATAAATATAAAACTGTAAGGGAAAGTAGCCATAAAGACCCACTAAGAAGTTACTTTTTGCTTTATTTAAAATGCCATGTCCTAACACCTATAAAGTAAATAAGACAATTCATTAATAAACACAACCTAACATTACAATATTATTCAAGGGAACTTCAGGGTAAAATTGCAATATAAACACAGATGTCAGATCTTTTCTTTCCCATGTAATAGCCAACATGATGGTAGTTGTCGGTTTTTCACAGATAAAATTTGTCAGAAATTCTCTTTTATCACCAGTTTGCTCAGTTTTTATCAGAAATGAATCCTGGATTTTGTCAAATGCTTTTTCTGCATCTACTGAGATGACAATACAGTTTTTTAAGTCTGTTAACATGGCAAATTACAGAGACTGTTTTTCAAATATTAAACCAACTTTGCACCTTTGGGCAAATCTCACTTGGTCAATACGTATTGTCTTTTTACACATTATTATGTTAAGGAGGATACTGGACTGTAATTTTCTTATGTCTGTCTGGTTATGCTATCAAGTTACAGCTGACATGAATGAAATGGGAAGCAGTCCTACCTCCTCAACTTCATTTGAAGAGTCTATGCAGAATCAGTACTCCACCTTCCTTAACTATTTGGTAGAATTCATTAGTACAATGCAGTTTTCTTTGTGGGAAAGTTTTAACTACAACCTAAAGTTCTTTAGTTGATAATGGGGCTAACAAAGTAATCTATTTCTTCGTGAGTGAGATTTGATAGTTTGTGTCTTTCAGGAACTGGGCCTAGTTTATCCAAGTTGTTGGATTTATTGCTATAAAGTTTTTCATAATATTCCTTTATTGTCATTTTAATATCCATTAGAATACATAGTTAGGTCACTTCTCTCATTCCTCATATTTTTAATTTGAGTATTCTCTCCTTTTTTCCTGAATAGTCTGATGAGAAGTTTACTCTTCTCTGTTCACTGTGGGTGATTTCCTCTAGTATTTCGTCCAGCTTGCTGATCTGTTGTTCTGTATCATCTGCTCTGCTACTGAGTCCCTCTAGTGAACTCTTCATTTCCAGGATTGTATTCTTCATCTCTGATTGCTTCTTTTTTATATTTTCCAGTGCTTTGTTGAAGTTCTCACTGAGTTCATGCATTCTTCTCCCAAGATCAGCGAGCATTCTTAGGACTTTTTGTTTGAACTCTTTGTCAGGTAGATTGCCGTAGGCCTCCAGCCTGCAAGGCTGTTGTCAGCTCTCTCAGGATTGTAGTCGGGTGGGGCTGGTCCCAGGCATGGAAGCACCCCATTGATTCAGGTTTTGGAAGGTGGAGCTGGTCTCTTATGTGGCTGTTTGGGAAGCACAAGTCTGCTGCAGCTGACAAGCCCCACCACCCACAGGGTCACATACCCATCAACACAGTCCTGCCCCAGGCACGTGCCCAGACCCACTGAAGAGTACCCAGCTGCCCCACTGTAGAGGCCCCAAACACTCTGTCATTGCAGGCCTTGCCCCACAGAGGTGGACCCAATCACCTGGCTGCAGAGGTTCCAGGCACCCAGCCTATGCAGGTCCACAAGTCACCTGAAGGCTTGCTGTTGGGTGGGGCCAGTCCCTAGGGCAGGCTGCCTGCCCTGGCTGAGCTGGATTAAATGAGTGTTCTAGTAGGTGTGGCTGACCTCTGGGATAACAGGCCAGGGGAAGAACCTCCAATGGCGTCTGCCATCATCTGTGTGAGCATACGTGTACTAGGTCACAATAACAGCTGCCGTCAATGTCTCAGTCCCTGGAGAGGTCTTGCCTTTCACCAAGATGCACCATGAGCCTACCAGGTGAGTCTCTTTTCACCAAAGGACTGTGCACTTTTCTTACTGGTGATTTAAGATTGCTTTCTGAAACAGGTGAATTTGTGTTTGGGCCCTTTAAGAGCAGGCTTTTCTTTCTCTTACATCTGATAGTATTTCTGGAGGTATTTCCAGTCGTTGTTAATAGCCAGCAAAGCCAGATGTTATGACACTCATCTCGGTTGTGCTGAGTCCAAAAGCTGCTTAGAGTGGTAAAGCTCTCCTACTCAGATCCCCGACTCCTCCAGGGAAGGCTGCATACCTTAGGATTGCTCCTGGACGACTGTGAAGCTCTGTGGCTCGCAAAGGTGTTTTTTTCCCCTCTCCAGAAGGGAATTTCTGTGTCTTCCACCTCAGTCAGGACTGTCCCTTGTTGCAGGGGTTCTTTTTATGCAGTTTTCAGTTCTGTCTCAGGGGTAACTGTCCCAAGAGAAGCTGTAAATTTGTTGTGTCTGTGGGAGGAGGTGAGTTCAGAATCTGCCTACACCACCATCTTGACACCGTCCAGGAAGAAGTTTACAAATATTGATTTTGTAAAGCACAATCTTTTGATTTCAATGATGTTTCTGTATCGTTTTTCCGTTTCCCATTTCATTGATTTCTGCATTTATCTTTATTCCTTCCTTTCTTCTGCTTACTTTGGCTTTAACTTTTTCTAGTTTCTTAAAGTAAGAAGTTGAGATCATTAACTTGAGATGTCTCTTATTTTGAAATACAAAGCTTAATCATAAAACATTTCCCTCTGAGCACTGAGTTAGCTGCGTCCTACACGTCTCTGTTGTCGTGTTATGGTGGTTTAGGCTTCACGTGCACATCTTTAACTGACACCCCTCTGTGTGGAGCCCAAGAAGCCCTCCCAGCCTTTACCCACGTCATTTTTGTTGTATACTTTACTTACAGAGGTTATAAACCAAACAATACATTGTTGTTACTCTTGCTTTGAACAGTTATCTTTTACAGAGATTAACAATAAGAAAAAAAAGTCTGTTATATTTGCCCACATATTTAGTGTTTACAGTGCTTTTCATTCCTTTGTGTAGATGCAGATTTCCATCTGGAACCATCTTCCTTTTGACTAAAGGATTCCTTAACATTTCTTCTAATGCTAACCTGCTATGGTAATCAATTCTTTCAGCTTTCATATGTCTGAAGAAGCCTTTATTTCACCTTTGTTTTGATAGTTTCACAGGATATAGAACTCTAGGTTGACAGGCACTTTTGGTTTTTCCTCTAAGTACTTAAGTACATCTTTAAAAGATGTTGCTGCACTGTATTCTATTTCTTCTTTATGTCATGTGTCTTTTCTACGGCTCCTTTTAGGCCATTTATCATTGATTTTAAGCAATGATGTGTCTTTCCATATAATTCTTATTTCTTGCCCTGGGAATTTGTTGCACTTTAGGATCAGTGGGTTTATAACTTTATCAAATTGGGAAAATTTTCAGCCATTATTCTTCAAATACTTTTTCTATTCCTTCTGATCTTTCCGTTTCTTTGGGGACTCTAATTACACGCATATTATGCCATCTGCAGTCGTCCTGGCTCACCAACTGTCTGCTCATTCTTGTTCAGTCTTTTTTTCTCTCCATTTCATTGAGAATGCTACATCTTCAAGTTTGCTAATCTTTTCATTTGCAGTCTCTAATATGCTATTAATCTCATTCAACGTATTTTTCTTCCCAGAGATTGTAATTTTCATGTACAGAGTTTGACTTGGGTCTGTCTTTCATGTTCTTTACAAGCTAAATCTTTCTTCCACCTCCTTGAACATATGGAATATAGTTCAAATAACTTTCAATGTGTTTGTCTACAGATTCTACCATATGTGTCACTTATGGGTTTATTTCTGTTGATTAATTTTTCTCCTCACTATGGGGCATCTTTTCCCATATATCAACTAATTTATAATTGAATGCTAGACATTTTGAATTTAAGATGGCTTGGTGCAGGATGGTTTTGTTATTCTTCAGCTTTATTAGGCAATGCAGTTAAATTACCTGGATGCAAGCTGGATCCATTTCAGGCTTGCTTTTTAAGCTTTGTTAGGGTTTTCATCTAATTTTGCTCGACTAACGAGGCAACGCTCTCCCAAGTATCTGATACCTCTGAACTACAAGGTTTTCCTGCTCAGGTTAGTGGGAGCACTATTCCTACCCCTGTGTGAGCTCTATGGATGGCTGCCTCTGCTCCATTCAGGTCACCCTTTCCCTGATGTCAGGCAGTCTCCTCGCTAGCATGTGTTGACCAGTACTCTGCCAAAGACTCCAGTGGATGCCTTTGCAGATCTCCAAAGCTGTCTCTCTGTGCCACTCTCCCCTCTCTAGTACTTTGCACCGTGAACTCCAGCCTCGCTGGCTTTCCCAGACCCCAATTCCATCTTCTCAACTCTCGAGACTGCCAAGCTCCACCAAGGGAGCCCTTCCCTGTGCTGCGGGCTGGAAATTCATCCCAGGCAGTAAGTGGGGGCTGTCAGAAGGCTCGCCTCATTTGTTACTTCTCTCTCAGGGATTAGTGTCCCATACTTCCTCATGTTCTACGTGTAAGAACCACTACCACTGTTTTATATATTATCTCTGGTTTTTGAGTTGTTTCTCAGGGGAGTGTAAATTAAGTCCCTCTTATTCCATCTTGGCTGAAAACAGAATATTCTTATTTCAAACTATAACAGCAAGAGAGAGAATGAATGATAGTCCCAATTTAAAATGAGTAAGGAAGATTAATAGGCAATTCTCAAGAGAAAAGATTCAAATGGCCTATAAACATGTGAAATATGTTCAAATCACACTAATAAACTAAAAATTTTCAAGTCAGCTTTTCCTCCTATTAAGGTAGCACCCAGGGCTTACAAAGGTATAAAACCATTTATATTGCTGTCAGTCCAAATTGGTACTCACTTTCTGGATGATAATTTTAGCAATATGTATCAAAAAGTTCAAAAACATTCATATTCTTTAATCCAGTAATTGACCTACAGAAATTCATCTTAGGGGAAAAAACAGCCTATATTTATAGTATGTCAATTCTAAGACTGTTGCCCTTTCACATTTTAACACCTCTGAAATCTAAGTACATCATACAATTCATGGCATATATAATTTAACTGTCAGGATTTTTTCTTAGTGCTACATAAAATAACGGCACTTCTTACAATCCATAGTATTTAGGTTCGACGAAATATGCTATGTAGAAGGAGTTATGGAAGTACTGTTTTCACAGGAGAAACCGGTACTAATCTACCTAGAAAAATGCGTTAATTTATACCATGACATATCTTTGAGTCCCTTTCAGGATTTCAAAGCATAATTATTGCTAATGCAAAAAAGGTCAGGTCTGGGGCCAGCTCTGATGGCTTAGTGGTTCAGTTTGGCAGGCTTCACTTCAGCAGCCCAGGTTTGGTTCCCAGGTGCAGACCTATACCACCTGTCTGTCAGGGGCCATGCTGTCACGGCAGTTCACATACAAAAAGAGGAAGATCAGCAACAGATGTTAGCTCAGGGCAAATCTTCCTCAGCCAAAAAAAAAAAAAAAAAAAAAAGTGAGGTCTGATGAAAACATAAACAAGTTTGTTCCACATTTTCACACTTACAACATTCTCCCCCTTGTCATCAAAATTTGGTTGCAATAACCGCTCAGGAACTGGTGACTGCTCAAGTAGCAGTGGACTGACATCACTCAAATCCTTTTTACGAACAGGTGTTCCTCCTTTACGCAATGGAGTATTTGCTGGCAAAGATTCATCAAACACTTCAGGGCTTAGGTCCTCTCCAAAAGTTACTCTCTTCCTCTTCTTTGTATTTAGAAAGGTCGGTACTTTACAACTTTCTTGACTTTCTATAGATAATAAATGGAAATACATTTAAAAATTAAGCTTTATTTCTTATCTAAAAGGCATAGCCTAGAATCTTTTAACTTGATTAGATTCAGCTATTATTTGTATAACATAAAACAGAGCGTGGAGAAAAAACTTCAAAATGGAAAAGACAAGCAATATTTCTAATTAAAATACAGTAATAGATTTTAAAGTAAATTTTGCATGAGAATCTTAGGAGACAACAAAATTGGAATATGAGTTTCCTTTCCAAGTTTCACTGTTAGGCAAAAATGGATAGATGAAATGGACAGACCAACTGAGACTCTCCAAAGAGATTCCACCCCTCCCCCCAACTGTTCTTCATTCCCATGCAACTTCAGAAGCATCAAGGCATTAGCAGATCACTGAAAACGCCACATACCATTTCAGGTTGTTTTAACAGGAAAATGATATCCTCAAGCTTCAAAATAAATATGAACTTCTTACCTGCTTTTCGTTCTTTGCAACAGTTTGCAAGATTTGAGGTGAAACTTGGATGAGTCCCATCGTCAGAAAGGTTGTCACAGTGTTCCTAAACAAAGCGAACATCAAGGAATAATTTCACACAAATCAATACACACACACAGTCATTAAGAATGGCAACTTTTAACTTTTTTTCTGTCAAGGGTAGATACTATAGTATTGCAGATTACTTTTACTTTCATAAGTGTTCTAGCTTAAACATGACATTAGCCACAAAGAAAAACTGGATTCCCTGGATATTACTTCAATAAATAATATTTTAGGCCAAAATCAAAGATCAGAAATCCACAATGTGGGCTAAATTCACTCCCTTATTTTTGATCTGACAAACAAAATTAAGGAAAATGTGAGTGGCTGGAACTATAGTGTACTATAGGCAGTGTCTGGTAAGGCAGACTACATAAATTGTCTGAGCTGTAAGAACTGCACTAAAACAAGAATAAACCGATCAGGCAAATGGCATACCAGGGTGTTTTGTCTTTCAAACATGGGAACCACACCTTTTATAAGTGTACAAATCTCCTGTTTACCATATTCTTCAGTTAATAACAAGGAAATATTGTTATTTATCCCTCTAAGCTTCTCCAAGGAAGATCACAGAGCAGGCAAGTGGTGGTGATGGGACAGTGTGAATCCTGGAGAACAAGGCAGGGCAGGCCTAGCAAGGGGCCAGTGGAGCAGAGCTGGGCTGTGGGCTGGATGGGTGTCACCTCCCAATCCTCATCTGCTTGTCCAGTCTCATCCTCATCCCGACCAGCCCTTGCTCTCCACAGCTACTCACTTTCTCCAATACCAGATTCCAAGAGCAGTACCCTCTCTAAGAAACAGTCCTGCTCCTAACAAACCTCCTTAATCAACTATCTCCTATATCAATTATTTGTGAAATAAATGAACTTATAAAACACATTAAAGCATGTTAACTTTTAGATTTATCTTTAACTAAAACAACCAGGAAAGTGAGCAAACTCAAACTGCATATACCTACAAACTTTGGGCAGCTTAGTAAAAAGATCATCGGGCATAACAGCCTTCATAGGATTTTAGTGGCAGGGCTCGGTGTTTGCTATTATAAAACTGCTAATCAATGAGAATGATGTGGATCACCAAGATGCTAAGTCTCTTTGAGGAGAAGATATAACAAACAGAAGATATGAATGAACAGTGCTGTACAGAGATCAAATCAGCTCTTTAACCAGAAAAACTGTTAAAACATTTAAAATAGTAATTGACCATACATCCATGTAGACAGAAGGTAGCCTAGTTCATGAGTTCTGGCCTTAGAAACAGATTTGTAGGCAAATTGTATGTTAAAATGCCTATGGATTGAAAAAACAAAAATTATACTTTTCACTTGGCAGGCACTGGTGCTAATTTCACATTATTATCCCACTTACTGCTCAAATTATCCTATAAGGTAGTTACTAATAGATAAGGAAACCAAGGTACAAAAAAGGTTAATTAATTTGCCCAGCTCTTCAACTTCAGAGTCAGGATCTGAAATCTGGCCCTCTGACTCCAGAGCCCATCCTCGCAGCCTCTCATGTGCTTACAGCCCATCATGGATTTTAATATCAGATTCATCTGGGTTCATTTAACGCCCTCAAGCCTAAGTTTCTATAAAATGGGGCTAACGTCTCTCTTGGAACACTCTTGCTGCAAGTACCTGACAGATGCCAGCACCGTGCACAGGAGCACCCGACAAACGCCAGCTGGTTCCTTCGACCTCCTTTCTCAGGCTGGCTGAGCTTGGAGAAAGAAGCCCGCCTGTGCAAGCGGATCTCCAAGACCAAGTGTTCTGGTTGGGAACGGTGACCACTCACTCATTAATAATCATGAAACTTTCATAAAATACAGTCTACTTATATTAATTCTACGTACCATATTCCATACTGAGTTTAAGAAAGAACAAAAAGAAAACTTTGCACAGTGCTATAAGTGAGAAAAGGAGGCGAAAAAATTAGGGTAGGACATTTCCTTTTAAATCAGTATGAGACAACATTTCAAAGGTATTGCTTTAAAGCAAAATGAATTTTTAATCACTTTGCTTTAGGAAATGTAGCTCTATACTCACTTGCAGGCTTTCTAGACACAGCGTAACAGAGGGTTTCTTTAGCACAGAACGAAGGACGATGGTCTCAGAGGATGGACTGTCCCTCTTGCACAGTGTGGGGACCGGAGCCCTGACGTCAGGAGCTGTATCAGTAAAGTTGTCAAGTGAAACAGCCTCGCTCGATCCACTGTCCTCCACACAGTCAGCAACCTGGATTCCTTAAAAATGAACAGGTCAACATGAGAGGTGGGAGACATCTGAACCAGTTTGTTCTACACCAAAAATGTTACGTATCTGCAAAGGGAAAAACACTATCAAGAAATTCAAGTCTAACATATCCTGCTTAGGGAGTAACATCTGGGATTTCACTGAAAACACAAAAAGACAGCGACGTGGCACTGGTCACAGCTGTGAATTCAAATCTAACTCCTGAGGATAAAGGAACTAAGGCGTTCTGGCTCCCTTGGACATCTGAGGAGGTGTCCAGCATCAGCTATTCACTACTAGCCTGCCTCTACTCGTGACACCTAGGACTCACACCACAAAACTGACCTGAGCCAGGCAATGAATAGTGACTTATTCTATTGCTGGAGGAAGCGACATTTCAGCATGCAAGGGTGGTGAGAGGGAGAGGATGGGATGCTGAGGAGAAAGATTATCAAATCAAAACATAAACACACTGTATGTGCCCCAAACAAGGCAGCCCTCCTCCCCCGACAAATTCTTTTTCTTAAGAGAGCACTGCCTTATGATCAATATTTAACAAATATATATATATATATGGCACTTATGATGAGACAGGCACTTTTCTAGGTGCTAGAGATACAATAATGAACAAAACATACAAAGGCCCCACCTTCAGGGGACAGACAATATAAAATATAGTAACTGGGAGGAGTGGCTGTTAAAAGGGTGGCATGAGGGATCCACGTGATGGCACTGTTCTCTCTCTCAACTGCAGTGTGGTCACGTGAGTCTACACATGCGATAAAATCACCTGGAACTAAATATACACACAAATGAGTGCATGTAAAACTGGTGAAATCTGAAAGAAAGGCAGTGGATTGTATGAGTGTCAATTTCCTGCTAGTGACACTGGATTATAGCTATACAAGATGTTACCACTTGGGGGGAAGTGGAGGAAGGGCACACTGGATCTCTTTGTATTATTTCTCACAAGTGCACATGTATCCACAATCATATCGAAATAAAACATTAAAGAAACTTATCTCCAACAACAAGCAGTAATACACGCCATTAAGGAAAATAATGTAGAGACAAGGGACAGGTCATGATAAGGTAGGAGGGCTGATGCTGTTTTGGGGTGTCCAGGGACAGTTTCCTGAGCAGGTATTTGAATAAGGTGAGGAAGCGAGCCTCAGTGCACACGTGAAGAACATTACACCCAAGTGCAAAGACCTAGATAGGAATGTACTTGGCAGATGAGAGGCAGGGCAAGGCCAGCGTGCCTGAAACCAAGTGAGCAAGGAGAAGAGAGCTAAGAAATAAGCTCGGAGAGAAGACTAAAGACTACGTCAACTAAGGCCTAGTAGAAAGGGTAAGGAATGGATTCTAAGCATCCTGAAAAGCCAACGAAAGCTTTTAAGAAGGGGAATGACACAGTGCGACTTGCATTTGAAAAGAAGCATGCTGGCCACCATGAGGAAGACTCTAAGAAAGAGATGGGATGAGGGGGGAAGCAGGGAAATTACTTAAGAGAACAAAGAAAACAATCCAGGCATGAGAAGACGATAGCCTGGACCACAGTGACGGTTTTAGGACGTGAGAAGTGGTTAGACATTGGATACATTTTGAAGATAAGGCCAATAGCAGTTGTTAATGGGATAGGAAGTTTAACTCGAAAAAGGGAGATGTCAAGATAACTCCAAGGATTTTGGCAGAAGCAACAGATGAATGGCAGTAGGTATCATTTACTGAGATGAAGAAAACAGAGATGAGCAGACTGGGGAAGGGAAAATAATCAACCCTGTTTGAGTATGTGAAGTTTGAGCTGTTTATTAGACATCCAAGTGGAGATCAAGAAAGGCAGCTGGGTACTTAAGCTGAGAGTTCAGGCAAGGGGCCGAGGACAGGTATTTAAATTTTGAAGTCAACAGCATCTAGACAGCATTCAATGTGAGAATGCCTGCAATCACTAGGGAGTGGTATAGAGAGAAAAGTCCAAGTGCTGAAGCGGGGCATTCAAATGTTTAAAGGTCAGGTTGGAAGAGGAGGAACAAACAAAACAACAAAGAAGAAATGGCCCGTGAAATAGGGGAAACCACACAGAATGATGTCCTGATGTGCAGTGAAGACACTGTTTCCCACAGGAGGGCACGGTTCGCTCTGTGTGTGACGCTCCCGAGACCTTGAGGAAAGGAACATACTAGAAATAACTACTGGGATGGCAGCGGGGGCTGCTGCCTACAAAGGCCTGTTTGGAGCGGGATCAAGACAGAATGGGAGGCAAGGAGACACAGTGTAGCCTGCTCTGAAAGGGAGTTTTGCTATAGAAGAAAGCAAAGAAACTGAGTTCTGGCTGGAAGGAAATCCTGGGACAAAGACAAGTTTAAGATGGGAGATATTATGACACATTGTATGTTAATGGAAAAAATGAGTAATTCAGAAAAGGACACCTCAGACAGAGGGTTCTCAAAAAGGCTGGGGGCCACAAAGAAAGGCTGGCTTTGGATACGAGCACTGAGACCAGTGTAACAGGAGGAGAGGCAGAGGACGCTGTGCAGAGATGCAGGAGAGTTTGCAGTGTAGGCGGCAGAGGACCAGGACATTGGCTTCTGACATCTTTTGTTTTCTTGGGGATATAAGAAACAAGGTTCTTAACTTTACTGAAGAAGCAAGGGACTGCAAAGGGGCACCAGGCAACTTTATTTCAGTCATCCATGGGTAGGGTGGCCAGATTTAGCAAATAAAAATTCAGGAGACCTAGTTAAATTTGCATTTTATCTAATTACTTATGAATGTTGATGTTGGTGCCATCGAGTGAATTTCGACTCGTAGTGACCATGTGGACAGCAGAATGGGACTTTGCTCGCTCTTTTTCTGCCATCCTGTCATCTTCCAGGGCGGTATCAGACAATGCTCTGTCTGCTATTCACAAGCTTTTCAGGGCCAACTTTTTCAGAAGTGGATGGCCTCATCTGTCTTAGTCTGGAAGCTCCACTGAAACCTGTCCACCATGGGTAACCCTGCTGGTATTTGAAATCCTGGTGGCACGGCTTTCACTTTCACAGCAACACGCAGCCACCACAGTATGACAACCCACAGACGAGTGGTGTGTTTCCCTTAGCGGGAAATGAACTGGGACCATGATGGTCAGAGCACCAAATCTTAACCACTAGACCAGCACGACTGGCTTATTGCATACGTACACCGATATAAAAGAAAAATAATGCATGGGATACACATATACTAAAGAATTATTTGTTTCTAAGAAATAAATTAAAAGTATCTTTTAAAAAAAAAGGTAAGGGAAGGAGGGCTGGAAGCTTGATGTGAGAGAGTGAACCAATTAAGAATGGAAGGGACTGTCGAGCAGTGCCAAGGCCCATGTGAGATGAAAAATTTGGTGAGGATATCAACACACAAAGTATTTAGCACAGATATACGTGGGGCAGGAGCACAGCAGGCAGAGACATTCCTGGGGCTCGGTTTCTGGCGAGATGGATAAGACAGATGAGGTGGAGAGGGCACGGGAAGTAACGGAGGTATCACACAGGCTCTCCTCGCCAAGCTCTCCTTTAACTAAGTATTTTCTATCCCACTTTATAAGATCTTTTCACTCTTCCTAAAGGTGCCCTGTCTGAGATATAATAACCTCGGAGTGCCACCAAATAACCAGTTTAAAACACCTGAATCAGCACTAGACTCCCTTACTTCAAGGCCCCATCATCAAGGGTGAATTTGCCTTTCCCGGTCTTATACAACATTTCTGCTTAAGGTCTGGTGAACTGTTAAAACGGGATATGTTGGCTCTTGCTGTGATGATCCCACTTAAGACAAATTGTAAAGGGAGGTGTTTGGTATGACAGTTTTGTTTTCTTTTGTTTTATTTCTTGGTGAGGAAGACTGTTGCTGAGCTAACATCTGTGCCAACCTTCCTCTATTTTCTATGTGGGACGCCTCCACAGCATGGCTTGATTACAGGTGTGTAGGTCCGCACCTGGGATCTGAACTTGCAAACCCCAGGCTGCCAAAGTGGAGGGCATGAACTTAACCACTACGGCACCAGGCCAGCCCCATGGTATGATGACAGTTTCTAATAACCACACTTAACACATTCTATAACTACTGTCAAAGAATATATCACTCCTAAGACAAAGTCCCATGAAAGTGAAGCAAGAGAATTGGTAAGAAATGCTTATTTCATCTAGATGACAAACTCAGAACCCAGCTCTGTGCCCCATCCACCCACCACATGACTAAAATTAAGAAGTTAGAGCAGCACTACAAGAAATGCTAAAGAAAGTTCTTTTTCAGATTGAAGGGAAATGCTATCAGAGGGAAACTCAGATCTTCAGGAGGGAATGAAAAGCGCCAGAAACGGTATCTATCGGGGTAATTATAAAAGACTATCTCCCCCAAATACACATGGTTGTTTAAAGCAAAAAAGTACCTTGTGGGGTTTAAAATGAATGTAATATAGATGACATCTACAGTGTAAAGGACCATAAAAGACATGAGTGGGTGGACAGAAAACAGATCAATACAATTTGTAAAGTTCCTACTTTTTACATGAAGTTGTACAACGTTAACTCTAAGAAGACTGTGGAAAGTTAAGGATGTAAATCACCATCCCTAGAGCAACCATTCAAAAAAGGCGCAATGAAATATAGTTTAAAGGTAACTGCTCAATGGATTTCAAAAAAAAATAGATCAAATAAACCCAAGAAAGACAAACAGGTAAACAAAGGAATAAAAAACCAGAAAGAACAAACAGAAAACGTTATGATAAAATGGCAGATTTAAATCAAACCATATCAATAACGACTTGAGAGGTAAATGAGCCAAATACTCCAACTTAAAGGCAGAGATTCTCAGAATGGATAAGAAAGCAAGACCCACTCACTACATGTCGACAAGAGTCTTACTTTAAAGACACAGGTGGGTTGAAAGTAAACCTGGTACCTTGCTGACGACTTTCAATCAATACAAGCATACTGATTTGGGGAAAGGCTGAATAAGTTTTAAATGCTGGTCCCTTTCCATACGCTTAAAAACCAAAAAAGTCATGTGTAGGGTTTTCTCAATCAAAATACCCCTGTTAATATGTTCAGAGATCCTATTCTTTACAATAAACTCTATTAGCTTGGAAATAGTTCACTAATTCTTACCGGTAGCAGTTCAAAGAAAATGTCATCCCTGACTTAACAAGAATTCTGAAACATTTCTACTAGACCGGGAGCTCTTTAAATGTAGGGAACTATTTTAGTTTTCCCAAATTTTAGCATATAAGTACACCAACCATAAACATCTACTCAACAAGTTAAGTTTCAACAGGCGAACCGGCACACGTGCTAAAGAGAAACTACACACTTACCACTTGAAGCCTCTGTGAGCTTGGAACGTAGAACAGACTCTTCAATCAAACATCCAGACTGCATGAAACCAGATTCAGAAGATTTCTTGGGGAAAAAAAATTTAGAGTAAAGAAGTATTTATATCTTATTACTTATAGGATTACTGATTTCTTTATAAAGATCTGAGTAAGCATCACAGATTATCTGGAAATCTGACGTTAACCCAATCAATCACCTTCACTGTGTAGCTAATTGTTACAAAAGTATACAGGAACCCGACTGAAAACACAGCACTCATCTCAACTGCATCGTAAACCCCTCCTGGACAATTTTCAGCTCCCTAGGAAAGGGTGACAAGACACTTCTTTGTGGCCTTAACGTTTGAAGTCTAGAAAACTATCTTAACTACTTTCTTTAAAGAGGAAATTCTCAAAATAACAAAAACTGTTGTATAATTACTGATCAAACAACAAAAGTTATCAATAACTAAGACAGGAGAATCGCGAATGGCTAGGATAGAAAACACACTCATTAATCTGGAAAACATTTCCAAAGCATGGTGTATGTCTAAATAATTAACTAAAGTTCTGCTAAGAAACAATTACTATTAGTTCTGTCAGATGATTTCATATTAACTGGAATAAAGCAGAGCAAGCCGAGATGATAAGCACCTCTGAGATACAAATGAAATCTGCTGGACCCTGAAGAATCTTTAATGACCATCAGACACTTAGTACACCAGTCCAAACAAGATTAACAGGACGATACCGGATCTGGGTGACAGAGGAGGTCAGACAGAAAGTTTCAACTCTAACGGCATTCGACTCTGTCTCCTCTCACTAGAGAAATGGGAACCTGCGCCATCAAACCAGAGCCAACGGCATGAGACGAGAGAGTCAGTCACGAGAGAACCAGCTACCTGCTCACATCTGAGTGAAGATCAAGTACCTTCAATTGTATTATTTAATCCATGTTGGTCATCGCCCTTTGACAAATCTTGACAGGCTTTAGGTAGTTAGTTATAAGCAACAAATATCCCTTCAGCTACTTGAAAGAAGAGAGGAGAGCAAAGAAGAAATTGATAAATAGCACCCTGCCTCCCAGTCAGTACTCGACCAGCGAGGGGCACAAGGCAGAAGAGCAAGACCCTCAGCCCTGAGGGATATAGCCCTTATATAATCCTCACCTAGTTTACCAGTTACGTGGAACTGATACGCTCATGTCTGCCTCTCCCAGCAGACAAAAAGCTGTTCAAGAGCACAACTGTGACTTTCTCACTGTTGTACCATCCGCATCTAGAATGATACCTCCAAAGCAGAAGACCACAGGGCTTACTTTTTCATAATCAAAAGCAACATATTAATCAAACTGTCTCTAATAACCAATAAGCCAACCAACAAAAAAATTTAACAAGTAGGAAATACACACATGCAATTTAAAATCCAGCTACAACATAGCAGGACAAGTACTCTAATTGCAAACGGTCTTGACAGTCTTAAAACTGCCTACACCCAGGAAACCAAAGTTTCACCTTCCTATGTTTCCAGTCAGTGAATTACCTCAGAAAGATCTGCAAGAGAAGCTCCAACAGCACACACTCTGCCTGCACTGGAAGACGGAGCAATACTGACCACGTGGAGACCAAGTGTACCAGTCAGATTCCCAGCAGAGCTGCTCTGAGAAGACGTCCTCCGACGCTTGGAAGATAACTTTGCAGGGAACTCAGACTGCTGACATTCATCAGGGCTTTCTTTTCTGGCTATATATGCAAAACAAAATAACACAGGCATAAGTTTTTTTCACAGTATCATTTTAAAATGTTGTACACGTCTTAATAATTTTAGTAAAATTTAATGCTTGAGTTTAAATACTCTATCAATGAAAACAAAAGTCTAGTACATTTTTTTAATTCAAAAAAGGAAACCTAACTGAAAGGCAAGAGAACATAACTACTAAAACATAATAAAAATTTAATTAGAATTTTTTTCAGACTTCAAAATGTACAGATGTGCTAAAATACACTTGCATTTCTGATACAGCATCTCATTCCATTTTTAAATTTACAATGAAACCTTTTCTTTGGAACATTTTAAAGGATTTGGTTATGTTCTAATACTGGTTCTGCTCTGATCGTGTATTTTATGAAAATTACAGCCACAATGTGCCTCAGCTCTTCCTGGCAACAAAAAGGGAATTTAATCGTCTGCAGAACTAGAGTAATCATGTAAATAACATATTCTATAACTCAGGTAAAAACTGGAAAATAGGGTTAAGTTACAAACGATAAACACAAATCAGTGCATGGCATGGGTCACGCCCTGTGAATGCTGATGAACCAGACTTGTCTTGAGCACCAGTGCACTGCGTGCAAGGAGGTGCTGAAATGTGGTTCAAGAAACCAAAATGACAGCATTTGGAACCTAGGGTGCAGAGCACGAGAGGAACGGTTGTGATGATTACAGTCGGGCCAAGACTTTGCCCAATTCTGGCGTTGGAAATGATGTGTGACTGGAAAATCAAAAGTGACAGATAAAAGAGCCAAATAATTTACAATCTAAAAGTTATGATAAAGAATACAGCAGGCTATTAAGATGTCAGATTAGATATATCTGTTTGTTCTATCCGAGCTGGGTGTTTGGTATCCACACAAATGCTTGCCAAAACTTAATAATAATCCTCTCAAGTCAAGGTTTCTACACTCAGATTTGCCACACACCCTATTCTAAAGATGAAATGAGCTAATCAACCCTGACATTTTCACACTTAAAACATAATTGTGGCCATGTGGAAACGTCGGCTCACGACTGTTTCATATCAGGGTTTGTCAAGAGAAACCAGAAATCTAGATTTTTGTGTGAAATGTCCCAAATTTTAAATTTTAGGCCCCATTTAATAATACAGCTCCGCTCAGAAAAGACTACTTTCATACTGTGGAACTAAATCTTCTTTATACCTCAGAGGTTTGTCTGAATAAACACAGAAGCCCAAATTGACTGAAATCTTTCTACTCACTCAAGCCTGGTGTCTCGAACTCTCCTTCTGCCGCTGAGAATTCGGGACAGTCAGTCATTTTCTCATCTTCCTTTATGGAGTGAAAAGCCGACTGGAAGGCAGATATTCGCTCTCTTAAAGAATTAACATTTTGATACAGTACAGGGCTTCCCTGTTAAAATACAGAGACATACAGAAATACAAAATCATAATGTTATAAATCAAATCAAACATCCTTTCTATATTCTAGGCCTATAACCCTCGAATCCAAAACTAAATGCACTTACTGAAGATCAGAAGTAATAAATTAGCAGAGCAGAGCCTCTTCTCCCTTGAACGACACACCTTCAGTGTGAACATTAGGTGTGCTGCCAGCATCTGAGTTTCTCCTCTGCTCCTCCCTCAGTTTTTAACCTGAGCAAAGAGGAAGCGCTGTGTGGTATGTTCAGATGTGCAGCTGTAGCCTGGTCAATACTGATACTAATAAGTCCACGGACTACACAAGAGAAGGCTCAAGTGGGTGGAAAGTGCTCTAAAAAAGCACCCAAATAAAATGTAACCCCAATTATTTGGGGACTAAACAACTCTTTAAAAGGATTATTTCGTGAAGGGGCGGGCGCTTAAGGACCCTCTTTTATAACTTAGAGTCCATAACCTCAAACAGCCTCAGTGAATGAAATCTGAAAGGGAAAGAGGTTTACCACAAAAATATTTGAGAGAGGCCAGTCTAAAAGACTATACGGAGAACACAAGAAAGCACTGAATCCTGGAGATAGGGCAAGGAAGAACCTGCCTATTTGGAAGTTTTACCGAAGGTCTGCTAAAAATATCCACTGAAAATCACCTGCATGACACCTCTGTGCCATGTAGGTCTCAGCCTACCTAGTTTAATTCATGACAGTCTCACTACTCACGTCCATCCATACACACCCTCTCCCCAGAAGGCCAGAACAAGACACCTGCCCTCAAATTTACCCTCTCTCCTTTGGCTCTCCACAGCTAAATTTTCCTGATTTCATGGGACCTCACTTCCTTGGAGCTGAAAGCCAGCCATTCACTAAAACTACAACGCCCAACAGTTAGATGGTCTAAGCGCAGGAGCCCTCTGGATAACAGGGTTTCAGCCAAAGAGTCATCAGATGAAAGTGATACTATCAGGGATAGACATGCCAGATAAAATAAATGCAAGTATAGCCACACGTTGTTTCATGTCAAGGACAGTCTGAGAAATGCGTCATTAGGCAATTTCGTCACTGCGTGAACATCATAGAGTGCACTTACACAAACCTAGACGGTATAGTCTACTACACACCCAGACCATATGGTACTAATCTTATGGGACCACCATTGTATATGCAGTCTGTCATTGATCGAAATGTCATTATGTGGAGATGACTCTAATACACAATTTACAAGTTCTGTTAATCCTTAAAACAAATTACTGATTATGTTCTCGATACATATTCCTTTTTTTCCCCTTTATTATTTAGACTAACATATTTCCACTGTTTTGGAGCTGGTAGCAATTTTAAAAATTAAACCGACAGGCAAAAGTAAGGTAAAAAAATTACCTCCCTTAAAGATATTGTATGGAGAAAACTCAGTTAAAATCTTGAAGACATGCTTGATGGTGAATCTCCTCACACACTTGATTCCATTCCCACTTAAATACTTTCATAAAGCAAACTCTCTGTTACATAATAACAGAATATTTTAAATTCAAATATGGTTGATGATGTAAACCTTTATGACATAAACAACACATAACATTCATAAAAAGTTGGTGGGCAACTCCTATCTATATGAGAGACGAAGAAAGAAAGGGGTTATCCCAAAGTTATACAATTTACCTTGAATGTGCTTTTTTTGTACTCATATTTTATCATGGGAGGGGCAGGTGTAATGTCCTAGGAATTGGGAGCACTTCAAAATGCTGCTTAAAACAAACAAAAGGTTCCCTAGTCAAAATTGTTTTTTCTTTATTTTCTGATGGAGAACGAGAATAAACGAAGTAAATAAAACATTCAAAAATGTACTGCTTTTTTTGGGTTAATGAAGAAATTAAAAGAGAAATCAACAAATACCTGGAGACCAATGAAAATGAAAGTACAATATATACCAAAATCTACCAGATATAGCAAAAGTAGTATTAAGACGGAAGCTAATAGCAATACAGGCCTGTCTCAAGAAATAAGAAAAATTTCAGATAAAGAATCTAATGGTGAACTTAAAGGAACCATAAAAGAAGAACAAATGATGCCCAAAATCAGGAGAAGGAAGGAAATCAAAATCAGAGTGTAAATAAATGAAATAAAGACTGAAAAGACTGATGAAATAAAGAGCTGGTTCTTTGAAAAGATAAACAAAGTTGACAAACATTTAGCTAGACTCACCAAGAAAAAAAGAAGGCTCAAATAAATAAAATCAGAAATGAAAGAGGAAAAATTGCAATGGATACCAGAGAAACACAAAGGATTAAAAAAGAATGCTATAAAAAGTCATATGCCAACAAATTGGAGAACCTAGGAGAAATGGATTAATTCTGAGAATCACACACCTTCCAAAACTGAATCAAGAGGAAATAGAGAATCTGAATAGACTGATCACTAGTAAGGAGATTGAAAAGGTAATCAAAAACCTCCCAAAAAACCAAAGTCCAGGACCAGATGGCTTCCTCGGCACAGTCTACCAAACATTCAAAAAAGATTCCATGCCTATCCTTCTCAAACTCTTCCAAAAATTGAGGAGGAGGGAACACTTTCTAACACATTTTACAAGGCCAACTTTTCCCTGATACCAAAATCAGACAAGGACAAAACAAAAAAAGAAAATTACACGCCAATATCATTGATGAACATAGACACAAAAATCCTCAACACAATATTAGGAAATTGAATACAACAAACACATTAAAAGGATCATACACCATGATCAAGTGGGATTTATTCCAGGGATGCAGGGATGGTTCAACATCCACAAATCAATCAATGTGATACACCACATTAACAAAGTGAGCAATAAAAATCCCATGATCATCTCGATAGATGCAGAGAAAGCATCTGACAAGCTACAGTATCCATTTATGATAAAAACTCTGAATAAACTGAGTATAGAAGGAAAGTACTTCCACATAATAAAGGCCATATATGACAAGCCCACAGCTAACATCATTCTCAATGGAGAGAAACGGAAAGCCAACCCTCTAACTACAGGAACCAGACAAGGATGCCCATTTTCGCCACTCTTATTTAACACAGTACTGGAAGTCCTAGCCAGAGCAATCAGGCAAGAAAAAGAAATATACAGGATCCATATTGGAAAGGAAGAAGTGAAACTGTCACTACTTACAGATGACATGATATTTGATACAAAAACCTTTAGGCTCCACGAAAAACCTGTTAGAACCAATAAATAAGTTCACAAAGCTGCAGGAGACAAAATCAACATACAAAAATCTGTTGCATTTGTATACACTAATATTGTACTATCAGACAGACAAATTAAGAAAACCATTTATGATTTTCTTATACCATTTATGATTGCATCAAAAAGAATAAAATACCTAGGAATAAATTTAATGAAGGATGTGAAAGACCTGTACACTGCAAACTGTAAGAAATTGATGAAAGAAATTGAAGAAGACACAAATAAATGGAAAGACTTCATGTTCATGAATTGGAAGAATTAATCTTGTTGAAACGTCCCTACTACACAGAGCAATCTACAGATTCAATGCAATCCCTATCAAAATCCCAATGGCATTTACCACAGAAATAAGATGAACAATCCTAAAATTTGCACGGAACCACAAAAGACCCTGAATAGCCAAAGCCAAAGCAATCTTGAGAAAGAAAAACAAAGCTGGAGGCATCATACTCCCTGATTTCAAACTATGTTACAAAGCTATTGTAATCCAGAGTATGGTACTGGCATAAAAACAGACACACAGATTAACGGAACAGAATAGAGAACCCAAAAGTAAACCCATGCATATATGGTCAATTAATTTATGACAAAGGAGCCAAGAATATACAATGGGGAAAGGACAGTCTCTTCAGTAAATGGTGTTGAGAAAACTGGACAACCACAGAACAAAAGAATGAAACTAGACCACTATCTTACACCATACACAAAAATTAACCCCAGATGGGTTAAAGACCTGAACATTAGACCTGAAAATATAAAACTCCTAGAAGAAAGGATAGGCGGTAGGCTCTTTGACATCAGTCTTGGTGATGATTTTTTGGATTTGATACCAAAAGCAAAGGCAACAAAAGCAAAAATAAACAAGTGGGGGGCTGGCCCCGTGGCCAAGTGGTTAAGTTCGCGCACTACGCTGCCGGCGGCCCAGTGTTTCGTTGGTTCGAATCCTGGGCGCGGACATGGCACTGCTCATCAAACCACGCTGAGGCAGCGTCCCACATGCCACAACTAGAAGGACCCACAATGAAGAATATACAACTATGTACAGGGGGCTTTGGGGAGAAAAAGGAAAAAAAATAAAATCTTTAAAAAAGAAAAAATAAATAAACAAGTGGGACTACATCAAACTAAAAAGCTTCTCAACAGCAAATGAAATCATCAACAAAATGAAAAGGCAATCTATTGAATGGGAGAAAATAATTGCAAATCATATACCTCGTAAGTGGCTAATATCCAAAATATACAAAGAACTCACATAACTCAACAGCAAAAAAAAAAATCTGACTTAAAAATGGGCAGAAGATCTGAATGACATTTTCCCCAAGATATACTGATAGTCAGCAATCACATGAAAAGGTGCTTAACGTCACTAATCATCAGGGAAATGAAAATCAAAACCACAATGAGATTTCACTGCACACCTATTAGAAAGGCTATTCCCAAAAAGACAAGAAGAGCCAGCCCTGATGGCATAGTGGCTAAAGTTTGGTGTGCTCTGCTTTGGAAGCCCCAGTTTGGTTCCTGGGTGCAGAACCACACCACCCATCCGTCAGCAGCCATGCTGTGGCAGTGGCTCACACAGAAGAACCAGAAGAACTTACAACTATACCCAACTATGTACTGGGGCTTTGTGGGGGAAAAAGGAAGACAAAGGAGGAAGAATGGCAACAGATATTAGCTTAGGGCAAATCTTTCCCTGCAGAGACAAAAAAAAAGACAAGAAATAACAAGTGTGGGTAAGGATGTGGAGAAAAGCGAATCCTTGTGCACTGTTGGTGGGAATATAAATTGGTGCAGCCACCATGGAAAACAGTACGGAGGTTCCTCAAAAGTTAAAAATAGAAATACCATATGATCCAGCAATTCCATTTCAGGGTATTTATCCAAGGGAAATAAAAACACTAACTCAAAAAGAAATACGTACCCCTACATTCACTGCAGCATTATTTACAATAACCAAGATATGGAAAGAAATGGAAACAACCCAACTGTCCATTGATGGATGAATGACTACATACCACATTTTCCTTACCCCCTCTCCACACACACACACGAGTATTTTTCAGCCATAAAAAAGAAGGAAATCTTGCCATTTGTGACAAACGGATGAACCTTGAGGGCATTATGCCAAGAGAAGTCAGTCAAAGAAAGACAAATACCGTATGATCTCACTTACATGTGTAATGGAAAAGCAAACAAAAAAACAAATAAAAAACGAGTTCACGGAGACAGAGATTGGTGATTGTCAGTGGTGGGGGGGGCAAAATGAATGAAGGGGTTAACAGGAACAAACTGTCAGTTATAAGATGAATAAGTCCTGGGGATACAATGTACAGCATGGTGACTATAGTTAATCGTACTGTACCGCATATTTGAAAGCTGCTAAGAGAGTAGATCTTAAAAGTGCTCATAATAAGAAAAAAATTTTTTTAACTATGCATGAATAGATACTAACTCATTTTGCTAATCATCTTGGAATATACACAAATCCATTACATTATACACCTGAAACTAATATAATGTTATATGGCAATTATACCTCAATTTAAAAAATTTCAAAAAAAAAGAAACAGCAGAATAAACATATAACTAAGAGATGTGGAAGCAAACACCACAAGCATCAGCTAGAAAAGCTGAAAGCCTTAGAAAAAGAGAAAGGGAGGATAAAGCAGCTATACACTATTGTTTTTATATATAAATGCTACGGTACTAATTGATTCTTTACGTACATATACATTTTAATTTATATAAACTTTTAAAAAAGTATTTGCAAGAAAATTTTATACTGTTGGAACACAGAATCTAGATTGGGTAAGGGATAAGAGAGGAACCAGTGAAAATGTGCTAAGGTCGATAGTTGGAAGGTTTCAACCAGATGAGAGAACCGTAAAGAAGGCTGCCATGTAGGTAAGATAGAGATGATGGAACTGAAGAGTGCAACGGTGATACACTAGCAGTGACTGCTCAGGTAGAGGAGAGATCGCCAGAGCTACAGAAGTCAAGGACCCGAGACCGCCAGGATGTTGCATGGATCATCCATGTGGTTGGTGAGCTATTCAAGAATGAAATAAGAGCAGTGGAGGAAAGACGGAGAGGCATTTCTCTTCAACTTCTCCTCCAAAATGCTTTCTTTCTAAAATGAGGGAAGGTGGAGAAAATAAATAGGGGATGAATTATTAAAGCATATAGGCCCTTATACTTTACAAAAAACTAAAATGTTCTACTAGTGTATTTGCAGAACATTTCAGTAAATTGGAACATGTAACTATTTAAAATTATTTTATTCATGCATTCAATGAATTTGTTGAGGAAGAAAGAGTAGATGAAGTGAGAACTGAAAGAGCAGAGCAACCAGGGGTAGTTACAGCAGAGGCAAATCTCAAAGGTAAAGGACAGCACTGTCCTGTTCATAAAACCACTCAGGTTAAAAGCCCCCGCTTTTTAACGATGCTAGATACTAGAACTATATATTCAAGTACTTCTTTTAGTATAGTCATATGATATGAATGGGGGTGTGTTTCTGTGTATATGCATATTCTTAAGAAAGAAAAACGAGAGAGAAATCAACAGCATATATAGAATATCAATGGACAGAAAGGGACTTGGGTCAGAGAAAGCTGAAACTGACAGGGCTCCTTAGGGAGGTTTGATAGCAAGAAACAAGCAGACGTGGGGCAGACCCCCAAAAAAGGCTCAGGTATCCAAAGCATCAGGTATTTCCGAAACAAGGGTCAAGGGCAGGACTCAAAACAAGAACAACATTGAAATTGTATCAGTAGCACAGATCTCTCCACAAATAAGAAGGGGCCTTTACATTTTGGAGGGAACATAGAGATACAGGACGCCATGAGATTTACGCCTCCATCAACAGCTAAGGATACGGGACCCTGTTCTGAAAACAGAATTTGTCCGAGCCTTCTCAATGAAGTCAGACTTTCAGCCATAGAACACGAAGTCAAATGTTTATACCCCCAGGAATCCCTCTCAGAGAAAACGGATCTGCCAAAGAGAAAAAACCCATAGGATTCTGACATTTGGGAGTTCTTCCAACAAAAAAGTGGTCCCATTGTTCTACATAGAAATCTACCAGCCAACAAACCCAGACCATGCACAATGAGCTCCCAGTCAGTTTTTTAAAGTGCCCCACTTTTAAAAATGAACAGACAGTCAAGGATCACTAGCCACCTGAAGAAAGATTCCACCACAAGACAGAGCCTGAAATAATCAGGTAGCAAAACTGAACCTGAAGGAAAAGAGATTCTGCCAGATGAGGAAGAAAACTTCAACAAAACTATAATGTCCTCAACGATCCAGACAGAAAGGAAGTTCATCTGAAATTTTATAACACCATGAAGAGAGCTTCCAGAATCAAAAAGCAGGCCACACCAAGGACAGGGGGTCAAAATATGTGTTGAATTCTTCAACTCTGTAGGTTAATATACAATGGAGCAATGCCTTCCAAATTTTGACGGAAAATACGTCCGACCTAGATTTCTATACTAAGACAAACCATAATTCAAACGTGCTAGAAGAGTAAACTTTGTCAAATATGCAGAAGCTCCAGAAAAACAAGGTAGTAAGCCAAGAAAAGAGAAAGATATGAGGTCAAGGAAACAGGGAATCCAAATGGGAGAGGAAAAGGAAATGACCAAGGATGGTGGAAGGAAGTCACAAAGTGACAGCTGTCCAGCAAATCTAAATGGTAACCAAGGCAACAGGAGGAAGAAGACACAGGACACCAAAAAAAGAGAAAAGAACCTATAGACTCTTAAGGTTTACAGTTTTGTCAAGTTTGGGGATGAGATTATATAACAAATTAAAAGACTAAACCCCACCAAAAGAAGTATTTACTAACTACAGGAAAAACAAATGTTGTGCAAGAAGGAAATATGACCCTAACATTCCACATAGGAGTTTGTGAAAAACATCTACATGATTAAATAACACAAACTAAACCCTAATTTAAAAAATTTACAATTGACTGTATTGGAAGGATGGAGAAAAGGGAAAGTGTTGGAACAGCTGTGGCCAGGAGATGTGATAGAAAATTCCTGTTTTTCACAGAAATAACAATAATAAATCTAAAGCATAAAATGTTCCAGATAAAACAGTTTTAAGTACTGGTATTAATGTATTCACCCCCATAAAACCCTTGTTATGATCATCACCCCCATTTTATACATGAAGAAAAAGACAGAGAATAAGTAACTTGCCAAAAGTCACAATTAATGAATAATAAAGCAAAGAATCAACCCCCAGCAATATAGCTCCATAGTTCCTGCTCATATCAACCATAACAGCAGTTCTCAGGAAGTCTTTACACTCTCAAAAATTATTAAGAACACCAAAGACTCAGTTCATGCTGGTTATAGCTATCAAGAGTATTTTAATAGCCTTTTCAGAATTGTGGAGATTCTTCTTTATTGCAACACAAAATGTAACAAAGATTTCTTAAAGGTTAGTTGCAATGTCAAATATGAAATCACATCACTGAACTTTTCATATTCTCTTATGTTAAAATCCATGGGTCTACCGTGCAATTTGAGAGTCTATTTTGCATGCACTCATACGGAAAAATATTGATTTACTCAGTTACGCAGATGTTCCAAATGTTGACACATTTTATTATGAAATACAAAAACCACATTCATTAATATCCCCACTGATCTATCAGAAGTCTAGCTATTGAGAAGTTGTCAAGCTCGTGGTGGGAAATACAAGTTTTCCAAAATTCTAATGTTTTTTTGAAAACTCAGATTTTTTCATTGGTCAGAAATATTTCCGTTTTTCCTTAAAGGGGCAGGTTTGCTGTTCATTTTTGAGAAAATGTTGCCCACATTCCCAAGTCTGACTAACCATGACATCTGGCAGTCATTCTTTCAAGTAAAAATGATGTTCTATGAAAAAAGTGGCTAGATCAGCTTACAGCTTGAACAGTCACACACAGGATTTCTTTCAAAACATCCACCACACTTCTGGACGTACTCTGGAAGTCCTTGATGCATAATTTGCATTTCATCCTACGTCATACTCAAAGGTTGAGAATTAATACTAATTTATAATCTTTATTGCTTCCTCAAGGATGCTAAGTGAAACCGGCATTGCTATTTCCTGTGAATGAGTAGCAGTGATGAATAAAATGGCAGCTTGGTACGACCAGTTTTACCCACCACTGCTTTTACACCATGAGCGCAAACATCGGCATAGTGAAAAAAGGCAAATCAAGTCTTAGTGCTATCAGAAAATAATGTTTTGCCCTTGTATACCTCTTGAATGGGACTCAGGGATCCCCAGGGATCTCAGATAATCTTTGAGAACCACGGCACTGCACTACACAGCCTCACACATACAATGTCTAAAACGGAAAAAGAAAGAAGTGCCAATGTAAACACAGTGTAAAACACGAAGGCCAATATCGAGAGTCAGAAGCAGTTGTCCTTCAACAAAGGTAAGCTGGGGACTGTCTTCCATAGTAGGCCTTGTACCACTTTTGAATTTTTGGGAGCTTGTATTATTCTGACAAAAATCTGCAAAAATACTAAATACTTCCCCATCAGCTGACAAATAATTTGCTCCCTTCCACAAGGTTATCCCAAATACATTTTGTCCTGGAGGAATTCTTGCCCCTACATGTCAACACACAGTAGTCACAAAAAAATTAGACGCTCAGAGACAAGATACTAACAGAAAAAGGTCGGAAAACACTGCCTCACGTCATCATAGGAAAACAGACATTAACTAGAAAAAAATTTGCAAAACAAAATGGAAAGCTCCTCTAGAAAGCCATTTCTATCCAACATCTCCTAACTCTTAATATGTCCATGCTCAACATCACCATTCATGCTAACTGCATACTTTCTGTAAAACAAAATATTCTCTCCAGATCCAAAACAGATGAGGGGCACTGGAAGGTAGAAACACTACAGAAAAGCTTCATAACAGAGCAAAACATTCTCCCTGGAAGAATTCATGACAGGTCTTAGAAGAAAATCATACCTGAAAAGGGGAATTCTGTGTCAAAGGAGATTTCTCTGCATTCTTTACATTCCGCTGCTGAGCAATGAAACGAATAAGATGGTTTGTTTCAGGAGAGCCCCGGGCACCAACTGTAGAGCGTCGTCTGGACTTTTTAAGGTAGGTTGATGACTTTCCTATAATGAAAACTTTCTTTTAAATTGGAATAAAACAGGGCAATCGTCAGTAATCATATCCTGAATACCCAAGATGTACCGGCCTGAGAGAAAGCATGATAAACTGATGATACAGAAACCTAAATACAGAATTACAGGCAAAATTGTCCTGAAAAGTTGCATAGGGATCTTTGTTTTTTCTATTGATTTATTCCACGCTCCTGGAACAGTGCCTGGCACATAGAAGGCATTTATCAAATAGTTGTGGAATAAAGGCATGAACACATCTTAATTAATGGCTCTCATTTTTGTTTCATATTTCCTGCACAGAGAGGTGGGTAATGGCTTGCTTTGGACTAAGAATTTGTCTTTTTCTGAATTAGTCAGTCTTATCCCCAAGACTGAAAGGAAAGATCTCCACCTAGATACATGTACTCTCATGCTCCCAATTCTTCAAGGTAATTTTTCTTTTAGATACCTACCTACCTTCAGCACACTACGCTGAGTTCTGGCCATACACCTAAGCACACAATATAAATCTAGCCTTTTAAAGGTCTAAGAGCGATGTTCTTGAGAAGAGAACATAGAATGGCAAGCCACTTCGGTCCTGTCTCAGTGCCACATTTCCTAGTCTTGCATCCTTTGACTTTCAAGTCCCACATTACCCCTCCATTTCTAAATGCTGTTCTGTAATCTAATTCCATTCCCATATTTCCGTCTTCTCCATCTAAATCAGACTTCACAGGCTCCTGTGAATTTCATTTCTACTGCTTTAAGATTAGTCTTTGAGTGAATTTTCTGTTTGTAATTTTGAAAGGGGCATATCCCAGTCTTTCAATGTCATCTTTTCTGAATTGCCCTTCAACTTTCTCTTACCTTTGTCATACATAACCACAGAACAGACTGCTTTTCCTTTTAGTATACACACTCCTGTAACCCATATGTCTGGTCAAAAAGTGATTCACACACTATTCCTTTCCAGTTTGGCCATGGAGCACAACTCTGACTTAGGAGCATTGTAATGTTGGGTGGCCTGGGACCCTAGTATCTGCTATGCTAGATGAACTGTGCATGCGCACGAAGTCTCCCTGAGGAAACAAGTTTGCAGAGTCAGTCAATTTAGAAAGGTAAGATAGTAAGACAGACAGGCTAGATGAGCAAAATTGAGTTATATTAGAGCTATTTTTAAACTTCAAAAGCACTGCAATAGAATGACAACTTCTCTTACCAGAAGAGCTCTTTACAAAGCTTTCAGGGGTGATTCCCAATTGCTCTACAGTTACTGAGGAGAAGTCCAAAGGCGATTGAAAAGCATCTGGTGTGCAACAATCAGGAGTCACTTCCGCTGCACGCTTCTGAGGAGTTACAAACTTCTCATTTCCCAAAGTGAAAGAGGCCTTCTCTGAAAGAGACAACACGTTGTGGGGGTTAAACATCGTTATCAAGACAAACACCTAAACCTAAAATTTCACAATGAGGCAACAGATCACTACGTACCAGCGTTATAAATAACAGACTCCTTGGTTTCAGGGGGTTCGCTGTCCTTTGAATTGTTATCCATCTAAAAAAGAGTAAGAAAAATGAGAAATAACCACACCCCTCAGATTAATGTGCTTCGATCGAGATCCTCACTCAAGGCCGACTCCTAATGCAATCTATACTGGCACGAAAATGGACATCAAGAGAGTACTTTTGGAGCTCAAACTAAACAGGGAGAAATGGAAGAAACTGCTGTTCAGGATGAAACAGAGCAGACTCCCTAGTGTATAAGCCACGGCTTCTCAACCTTAGCGAACATCTGAACCATCTGGGTACCTGTTAAGCAAGCAGCTTTTAGGATTCCCAGAAATTCTAATTCAGGAGATCTGGCTGACCTTCGAACCTGCATTTTAAAAACCCCGCGGGCGATCGGTTCAGGCCGCAGGACCCCTCGCTCGGTGCGGCCGGACAAGCGGGGCACGCTTCCGAGCAGCACGCCGCAGAAACAGCTCGGCGCTCCCGCGTCCGCAGCGCGAGCCGGGCCGCCCGCCGCACCCCCAGCTCCCAGCCCGGCCCGCCCCCGCCTGGGGTATCGCCAACACTCCACCGCGGAGGCGCGTCGTGGCTGTCTTGCCTTCCAGATCTCTGCTCTCTGGGCCTGAAGGTTCGCTCGAGAAGGCTGATGCTGGCCGCCAAGCTCGCCGCCGGCAGGCAGACTCGTCCCGGCCCCGCCACGCCGTCTCCGGGACCCGGCAGCCGCGGTGCCCGAACCCACCCCTCGGCCCGGCCGCCACCCGCCGCCGGATTCAAATCGCCGGCCCCGCCCCTCGGCGTTCGGCGTCCCTCTGCAGATCTCTACGCCGCCGCCACCCGCACGTGTCCGCGCCCGCTCCGAACTCTCCCCGGCCTCTGCCTCGCCGTCCCAGGACGGGAGTGGCTTCGTGGGCTGAGAGAGAAGCCACCGCTAGCTACGTGACGCACTTGACCAGACACACCCGCTGCTGACCTGTGTCCACGGGGACTACTTTCCATGAGTCTCGCGGAGGAACCCTTCGGTTAGCCACTAGTTTGTCCCCGCCTGTCGATTGGATGCTGCAAACTTCGAAAAGAATCATTGGACCACTCCTGACAGAACGACGGGCTGGCTCTTACCCAATCAGCCAGTCCTGACGGCAGCCGTTTCCTCTGAGAGTACGGCGGGGAGGCGCTGACTAGGGTGGGTCGCTTCTAGCGCCCCACCTCCTTCCCTCAAGCCCCGCCTCCGTATGCAAATAAGCTCCACCTGGTGCTGGGTTTGCGCCTGCTCAGTAACGCTTTGAGACGCCGCTTGGCTCCAGGTTCTGCTCTGATTGGCTGATAACCCTTCCCGTCCGCTGGCCTGCGGTCTCTCTTCCCTCCCTCCAGCAGGGCTGGCTCAGTGTGACCCACCCAGTGCAGGGCGATGATTGGCTGTGTGCTGGCCGGCGCTGCCGGTTGATTGGTGGAGCTTCGAGCCAGTCTGGGAGAGGTGGGGGAAGGGCTCCAGGCTGACTGAGAGGCCCAGGGGCGGGGTGGGAAGGAGGACCGGCCAACCCCGGGGTGTGGGACGGAGAGTGCGTGCGTGTGTCTGTCGGCCGGAGAAAGAAGGTGGCGAAGGGCGGAGAGCCCGAGTGGGTGGAGGGAGGGGAAGGGCGGGAGAGGAAAAAGGTGGGAGGAGAGCCAGGTGGGAGGGTGGCGACTCACTCAGGACCCAGTGGGGGCAGCGCGATGAGGCGGGTGACCCTGTTCCTTAACGGCAGCCCCAAGAACGGAAAGGTAAGGGGTCGGGAGGAGGCGCGGCGGGCCGGCTGGGGGCGAGCGCCGCGGAGTGCGCGGCGGGCTGCGGGGCAGAGGCTGAAGTTGGGCAGCGGGCTGGGGGCTGGGAGGCGGGCGCGCGCCTGGCGCGGGGCGTCCGGGAGGTGGGCGCGGGGCTCGGCGGCCTCCCCCAGCCCGCCCTGGGAGTCCGCGGCTGCCGGCGGGGCGAGCGCAGGTCAGCCTGTGCTTACTCATTCCCCCGTCCAGGTGCGCGTCCAGGGCGGGGGGGGGCGTGGGGGCCGCTGTCACCTGAGCCTTGGCGCTGACGTGCCTTCTCCCGCCTCCTCCTCGACGACCCCGCTGCCCCCACCCCTGGCTAGAGAAGGCGCTCGTTTCCCCCTTCGTGCTGAGTAATGATCTGCTCCAGAAAGTGGTGGTAACCACTAAGGCATGTAAGGTTGACCAGGTAAAAAGAATTAAACTCTTTATCGGTGGACAAATAAACTATTCTTCCATCCTAAGTCGAATAGAGAGGATTGAAAATTAGAGACATTTTCTTGATCCCCCCCCAACCCATCTTTTAGGTGCCCGGAGCCCCGTCGCCGCCAAACTTCTGTGCTTGCTTTATTATTTCGCCTTGTTTTAGTTTCTTAGACTGTGACAGTAGACCAAAATGGGTTGATTTGACATTGCTCCTTGCTTGGTTAGGCCTTTGTTGAGGGTGTGGTACTAAACATTTTTCCACCGCCGGAGCAAGCCAAAATGAATCCTGTTCCTTCTCAGCCTCCTGCCCCACCCTTCAAAGTTGGTCGGCTTGTTTGGAAAATTTGACTGTTCAAGGCAGACATTTATGGTGTGACTAGATGACATCTAGAAGTAACTAAGCCTTAGAGTCTAAGGTAAAGGGAGATTGGCCTCACTATGTTATTTGCCAGAATACTTTGTTTCCTTCATATTTTGGAAACGTAAATTTTTAAATATCGTAATTGTGCCACCATATAAAAAATAGTTTTCCAACTACTCTGCGATTTTGAGTAAACATGCTGTAAAAATTTGAACCACAGTGTAGTTTGCTGACTGTAATTTTGTATTCTTCTGGTCTTAGAGATGTAATATTCATAAAAAACAGAACTGGCATAAATTCAACTTCTTGAGTTTTCGTGAATGCTACCTCAAAATGTGCTGCACAAGATTTACATTATTTCTGACCATCAGCTTTTTCTAGACCTGTTTTGTCGGTTGTTAGCTGCTACTCATCATCTAAAACTTATATTGTTACTGGAAAAAAGATATAGTACATTCAAAGTTACAATTGTGGTGTGTTCTCCAAAACAGACCTCTGATTGACCTTTTTATCCATCATTTCTGTGTTATTCCATGAAAGACAAGATGTTTAGACCCAGTTTTAAATATTTAACTATGTTCTAAATCTCTTTGAAACATGGAATTTTGTTCTTGTGGAAGATTGGCTGGGTTAGGTTTGCCATATTTCTTTACTAAGCTATTTATGGTTTTTTTAAGCTGTCTAGTTTTGACTAGGTTAGGTTTTTGGATTTAAATTTTCTTTGCTTTAAAAATATTTTGCTAGAGAATCTCAGAAGATTGGAAAAAACACATCTCAAATAATTAAAGATAAATATGTTTATGTTACAAAGATCGTAAAAAGCCAGACTGGAGAATACTCATATGATTTAGTTTTAAAAATAAGTCATGCCATAATCTTTACTACCCACTTGGAAAACATATTCTATGCCAAAGTTGTCAGTGTTTTCTCTCCTCTCCCTTCCGCTGATTAAAAATACAGTATCATTACTCTTATTTAACAAAAGAGAGCAGAATAATACATAACAGACTGCATTTTTATGTAAATAAAGTGACTATTTAGCCAGATTGCCATGCTTGTGACATGATGTTAATGAAGAACACGCTGAAACAAAGTACTACTACAAAGTAAGAGTTTGGTTTCCTTTCCACCAGTTGAAATATCTATGTCACTTTCATTATCTCCTTATTTACCTAGTTTCTGTTTTTGCTTCCTGGCTGTAAGAATAATATTTGTTTTTTCCAATAAGTTTCTCTCCTGTAAGACTTGTTCAGTGGTTCCCAGACTGGGCCATGAAGCCTGGGGTTGGGGAGGCACAGAGTTACTGCAGGGGACTCCATCATATGCTCCCCATGACTCTTCTGTATACTGAATAAACTTAAGTGTAACTAGTGAATGTTGTAATGTTGAAGACAGGGCTGTGCCTTCCTGAAAACAGTGCTTTCCAGAGTGACATGGTACACCACAGAGGATTTGCAAGAGGATAAGTAGAGTTTAGGAAGAAATACCTTTTATTTATATTTTTTACTTAAAAATGTAAAATAATATTAGAACTTGATTTTTCCAATCTGCAAAAATAGGTGCCTTCAGTCACTGAATGTGTTAGCTGGACTGAAGCTTAGAAGTGCCAGGTTAAGATTTGTATTATCCCGTTTTAACTAAACCCTCAACAAAATGTGGCTTTAAAAGATTCCTTCAAAGAAGCTACAGATTGAAGACAGTGTTAATTATGCAAGCATGAGTAGACAATGAGAAGCTGCCCTGCCACTTCTGTGTGAAGGAGGAGGGAAAAACAGTGCATCTCTTTGAGTCTGGGAAGAAGTAAAAAAGTGCCAAATTTTAAAGAAGACTATTTGAAGTCCTCATTAATAGCTGCTATTAACAATAAAACCTTTCCCTAAGTGTATATTCTTCTTTGAAATACTAGCCAATGGGGTCATCCTAATTAGCAAGACTTTTAAACTTATTTTCCAGCACATAAAGACAACAGTTTCATATTTTTTCTTTTTTTCTTTTTAATGATAAAGTCAATTTTATATTTGACAGACTAAATTTAATGATAAATATTTAGAGGATTCTTATTGGCCAGCTTATAGTCAATGAAAATCCTCATATCATTTTGGAAAACATATTCTTTCTGACAGTGGGATATAGTTCAAAAATAAGTAAATATACAAATGTTTCAACACATGCCTAAAAATGTTTTACTGATGAGATACATGGTCAAAAACCTTTGAAGGCCATAGTTCTAAAAAAAATTAGGACTTCTAGGGGCCAGCCTGGTGGCGCAGCGCTTAAGTTCGCACATTCCGCATCTGCGGCCTGGGGTTCGCTGGTTCAGATCCCGGGTGCGGACAGGGCAGTGCTTGTCAAACCATGCTGTGGCAGGCATCCCACATATAAAGTAGAGGAAGATGGGCACGGTTGTTAGCTCAGGGCCAGTCTTCCTCAGCAAAAAGAGGAGGATTGGCAGCAGATGTTAGCTCAGGGCTAATCTTCCTCAAAAAAAAAAACTTAGGATTTCTAAGTTTTGGGAATTAGTTTGTTTTTTTTAAACTGCTCCAAAAGAGTCCGTTATGCTTTCACTTTTTGTCCTTTCTCCATATGCCTCAGAATTCGCATTTTCTTTGTAATATTTCTTGTAAAAGTTGGCATTAAGGAATTTGAAATGAGGACTCGCATATCTGAGTGTAGTGAGTGGCTTCTGAGCAACCTGATGGTCAGTTCAAAGTTTCTGTATATCTTGAACATAAGTTGCTTTTTTTTAACTTCAGAATATTCAGTAATGAGCTATGCAAGTCATAGCCCTTTTGTATCCCTTATTCATTCATTCAGCCAACACTTATTGATTACCGTCTTTGAATGAAGAACTATGCCGGGCACTGCAGACATAGTGGGATATGCGGTAGATCCTAGTTCCGTCCTGAGGTTTACAGTCTTGCTCCAGGACAGCTGTTTTCTTCTGGCTTTGATATTAGGTCTTCTAATACAAATCAGAACTTTCTCATTAAACCTTTACAGTCCAGATAAGTCAGATTGGAAAACATTTGGTGAAATGATAAAATTGTGTTCGATACTATCTTAGGGCTGATTTAAGTGATGATAAAGTTGAACTCAATTTATATCTAGAATGTGCTCCTTAGTTTAGCAACCTACAAAGAAACACCTGTTGTGCTTTCATTGCCCAGAGAATTGGCAGTATGTATGTGTGGGTTTTTTAAATTTTTTATCTTATAATTAAATTTGACTTCAATGGGAAAGAAATGGAAGATGGCAACTGCTCAATCCTCAGTATAAACCAGCAGCTTTTGAGTTGGATGCCATCACTTTGTTACTGTGGGTTGCTGTGTTGTGGTCAAACCTAACAATTAAAATAGGTGTTTCTTGTTCTTCACTTTATTCTGCTCTTTGAAACAGCACTGTCCAATAGAACTTTCTGTGATGATGGAAATGTTCCATATCTGTGCTGTTTGATATGGTAACCATTAGCCTGTGGCTATTGAGCACTTGAAATATGTCTGGTGTAACTGATGAACTGATTTTTAACTTTTAGTTAATTTTGGTAAATTAAAATTTAAATAGCCTATTGTAGCTAGGGTCTTCCAGACTGGACAGTGCAGCTTTCAAACATGGCGGGTGGCTTTTATTTTCATTAGGAAAAACTGACCCCCAGGAAAAATCAAGTCAATCATGTGGAAGTAGAAAACAATTTAACTTGATGTATTTTTTAAAAGTCAGTCATATAAAATGCTCTAATATTTAAATTAAATACAGAAGCATAATATAAAGAGATGCATTAAATTTCATCCATTTTATGACGTGGCCAGTTGAGGGAGTGAAGTGAAACGAAATGCTGGGGGAGAAATTTGATGTTAGGGCAACGGGGGGATGATGTCAGGCAAAATAAAGCCTTGTAAAGATACACGAGAAGCAAAGATAAATAAGAGGAGAAAGAGAAAGATTTAGAAAGTTCTTAGTGTAACAACAACCATGACAAGAATGCTGATATTGGAAAGGAGGATGTTCTTACCCTCCCTTAGCAGCTCCCAGACTGTAAAAGCTGTTTTTCATTTGCTTTGGTCAATCTCTTGGTCCTTTGCATTTTTGGTTCTTTCTTTTCTCTGTTTTCTCTCTTCATGCCCTCTGCCTTAGCACAACCAGGTTTACTGTATGTAATGCCTCATGTACTTTCTTTCCCTTTTCTCCCAGGAACATGTATCTGCAATAACGGTTAGAACTCCAGCCTCTGTTACAGAGGTGAAAAATGAGAAATACGGGGGACATGTTTACTCTGGTTTCCATCCTTTATGGCGTGTCTGCTGTGTGCAAGACACTGTGCCAAGTGCTTTGCTTTTTTTTTCCTGGTAAAATATACATAACATAGAAAACATTTTAGCCGTTTTTAAGTGTGTAATTCATTGGCATTAAGTACATTCACAGTATGTGTAACCTCACCATTATTTATTTCCAAAACCTTTTCACGATCCCAAATGGAAACTACCCATTAAGCAGTAACTCTCCGTTCCACCCTCTGCCCTGGTAACGTTTACTCTTCTTTCTGTCTCTATGAGTTTGCCTGTTCTGAGTATCTCATTTAAGTGGAATCACACAATATTTGTCCTTTCATGTGTCTGGCTTATTTCACTTAACATGTTTTTGAGATTCATGCATGTTGTAACATGTATTGGAATTTCGTTCTTTATAGCTGAATGATACTCCATTGTGTGTGTGTGCGCGTGTGCGCATGTGCGCGCGTATATACACAGCACATTTTCTTTATCCATTCATGTTTTTATAGACACTGGGGTTGTGCATGACTTTTAATCCCTTTAAGTTGTGCTTGCCTACAACCCCTCCCCAAAATGCCCCAGCTTGCAACACTTCTGTGGCTTTTTATCCTTATGATCCAAGAGAAAACAGCTGGAATCAGCACTCTGCTATGCAAGACTGCACACTTTATTATTAGCAAACAATTCCCTCCATACCTTGGTCTTCACTTCATTTCCTTACCTACAAATGCAGTGTCTGCTATCCTCCAGTCCCCAGGGAACAAAGGACCAGCCAGTTCCTCCTTCATATGGCACCTTTATCCAGTGTCCTGTGGAAAGTCAACTGGCTGTTTATGCTTCGTGTTCAGCTCCTCACCTACTTTTATTCATAACTTTCAGACATCCTAACTGGTAATAGGCCAAGTATACAACTCATCCACTGGGAGCACATAGTTATAGGTCATGGCTGGAACGAAAGATTCACTGTGTGTAGAGATTCTTGACCCGCTGCCTAGGCCAGTGCATATATCTTGTTCATATAGCAGACTGTGCCTGCTTTAAAGCAGGACAGGTCAAGTCATTGTAACCCAGCCCTTTGCTGTATTTAGATTGTTAGTTAAAAGCTGGCTTTTAAAAAATAGGTAGTTATTGAAGAATTAAATAAATGAAGTGGGAAGTTGTTACCTTTCGTGTGGTAGTTGATGTGGTAAGTGTTATAATAAACAGCAGTAAGTCATTCCTGTTTTTAAAATAAACCATTCCTATAACAAAGGAATAATGTAAAAACAACATCATAAAGATCTAATAGGTCTGAGGCACTTTGCTAAGCTCTTATCGTGCATTAACTTGTTTCATCCTCCTGACAATTTTCTGATGTGGGTGTGACAGTTTTCTTCATTCCTGGTTAAAGCAACAGAAGCATAAAGAGGTTAAATAATTCATCTCAAGTCGACAGCTAGAAAATGTCAGAATCTGGTGAAGTGCGGTCTGTCTGTCTTAAGAACTGGAGCACTCTAACCAACTTTGAGATTGTAGGCTGTTTTCACTGAGTTTCTTTTTTAGTTCTGGATTTCAGCAATATTAGGCACTAAATAAATATCTGAGTCATGGAAGAAAGGGATACTGTTAACAGCCTCTCAAAATCTCCTTTTCTATGATAATCTGATTTTTTTAGTCCTGTTTATAGTGTGGTGGTTTGGAATTTGTGAGTGATGAAATTCATTGTATAAGTTGTTCAAATTAATTTGTTGTGTTTACAGGTGGTCGCTGTATATGGAACTTTATCTGATTTGCTTTCTGTGGCCAGCAGTAAACTCGGCATAAAAGCCACCAGTGTGTATAATGGGAAAGGTGGACTGATTGATGATATTGCTTTGATCAGGTAACCTTCCCATTTTTATAAGCTGTCTACAGTGTGCCTCAGCTTCTTGGTGCTATGCTCTTTCCCTGAAGCAGTAGTTTAGTCACTGCTGAGAATTAAGGATTTGGGCAAATGATTGCCTAGAATTTGCTCTTTGGAATTTGAATCATTTGGATTTACAGTGTATTGATCAGATAGAAAATCCTCAGTACATTCCAATATACCCATAGTCTTTCTGCATAGTTCATATTTGGCTATGAGTAATTTCTTTATATTACTAAAGGTGGATCTAATAAGATATGCATTTTTTCATGTTAGAAATCTAATCTCTTTAATTTTATATGCTATTGCTTATTGGTCAGTTCATTTCCTAAGAATACTTTGCATTTTATAAACATTACAGAGACCTACTTTGGTGAAAACTTGCTGAATATAGAATTTTAACCCCAATAAACTCACCAGTGATCCCGCACAATAGTGGTTTTTGGTTTGTTTTTTGGTTTTGTTTTTTAAATGTCCCAGGCAGATTTATCTCTTTAAAGTGTGTAGTTCACCTCATTCCATCCTCATAAGATCATAGAATTTTGGAGCAGGAAGAGTCTTAACAAAGAAGATGGGAGGGGAACACAGATTAAGTACTGATAGTGCCAGTTTTGTTATATTTGTTTTGCCCAAGTTACCTCATTTAATTAGCAAAGCATGGGGTTTTTTAAAATTGAAAGTGTAAAGATAATGATGCTCTAAATTATAATGGTATACAAATTTTAATTTTCATGTAAACCCGGGTCAGAATGACCTTCCAATGTAATATACTGCCATGGAAGTTAATCACTTTTAGTCCCTTCATTTTGTAAATGAGGAAACTAAACTTCTGAGAAGTTAAATGACTTACCCAGGTCATACAGTTTAGTAGTTGATTTTTGTTAATGAGAAGAAAACAAATTTTCATACTAGTCTTAAAAAGTTAACTGACACAGTGAGCTAGTAGAAAAGATTATAGACTGTGTTTAAAATCCAAATAAGTTAGGAGAATTTCCTAGTTTTTCAGTATCTGTCACCCAGCTTCTTTTAGTTTTTATGGATAATTGAGTCACATTGTTGAATGATTTACAGCAACCTAAATTTCTCTGTAACGAATACAGCCTCTGCTTCTAAGAAAAATTCAATATATTCCTGATTTCTTATAGGAAATAAAAATTTCTACGACATAGAAGGTTATGACTGAAGCCTTATGAACTATAAGATATCTACCTGTTTAACAGTTTGTGGCTCACAGTATAATCTCTGATCATTTATTTACACTAATGGTGGGATGGATTGGGGCAGGGCGGGAGGACATGCACTGATAATCCAGAATTGTGGATCATGTGCAGTCATTTACATTTGGGGTTGTGGTGGGTGTATAGTGGGTGTTTCCAGCAGAGTTACTTCCAATTATATTCTTCCTAGGTTTACTATGAAAGTATCTTTTCATTTCCAGAGCACAAAGCAGCTGATAAGTTGGGAGAAAGCCTCAATAATTTATTTAGGGTTACAGAATGAAAGTAAAAAAAGAAGAGTTGGCTATGGCTTTAATCATATCCTTTGAGCATAATAGTACATTCTTCAACTGATAAGACAGCTGAATTCACATAATTTGTATAGTAGGTTTTGTTTTGTTTTGTTTTTTCCATTTCAAAAGTGCTTCCATGTGCAGAATCTTATTTGAATTTAAATCCAAAGATGGTAAATTGAGGGGGTTAGGCAAAGCACTGGAAACTTAGTCAGTCAACTTCTTTGCAATATAAATTGATAGTGAAACCTGTCCTCTACCTAATTCTAAGGAATAGTTCCTCTAGTCAACAGATAATTAATGTGATTTCTGGATTTTGATAGTGAATTTTTAAATTTTGATTTCCCCAGGGATGATGATGTTTTGTTTGTGTGTGAAGGAGAACCATTTATTGGTAAGTGACTTCCTCAAAAGCCAATTTTGTCTGCCAAAATAAAAAAGATGAAATGGCAAATATTTTACATGGGCTTACTAAACTTAACATTAAAAAGCATCCTATGCCAGTATTCAGATCTTCATACGTTTTTTGACTCTGCATTGGGTGTGTGTGTTAAAGTCAATTTTTAATTTGAACTATATGATCATATTTTAGTATGGATACCTCATCTTTTCCATGCCTTTAAAATGCTCTGGATGTGCACATGCTCATTAAGGCAGACACGAAGAGGGTATTTTTATTTTTAGAAACTACAATTGTCTTGTTTTAAAATTTTCTCCTTGATAGTAGTTGTCAGAATTTCTGTAAGTGTTGCATTACATCTTTTTAACCCTGTGTCGCTTGGATACGTAGTGTCTGACAGTCATTCACGTGATGAAATCACATCAATCAAAAGTGACTTGAGATTAACCACACGCACGCGCACACACACACTCCACTCTTTGATTTGGAAGAAAAATTATGCGGCTGTGGATCTCAAAAGAAAGAGCCTAAGACTTAAGTGGGGTAATAACCTTTAATGAGTATTTGATATATTTACTTCCATACAATGACACCCTGATATGTAAGTGTTTGTTTAAGCCGTCACAGTAATTGTATTTGGTGAGTGGAGGGAGTTCTCAGGATCATCGCACAGGTGGTTGCCAACTTAGAAGTAAGTGCGTACTCTTCTGTCTCTACCTTAAAACTGTGAGCAAACATTTATTTTCATCTCCTTTTATCCACTAGCCTCATAAAGTGGTTGGCGGGCAGTGGTTGCTTAATTGGTTCATTGCATACATAGAAACAAACAAGAAAATAAAAAGTGATCGATTAGTGTGTTTATTTTATTGTTATGAACTCTTGGATTTAAAAATATTTGCTACGTTTTCATCCTCTGTGTCTATTGAAACCTAGATTATTTTACGTTTTTTTTTTTTTGGAAGATTAGCCCTGAGCTAACTACTGCCAAGCCTCCTCTTTTTTTGCTGAGGAAGACTGGCCCTGAGCTAACATCCATGCCCATCTTCCTCTACTTTATACATGGGACGCCTACCACAGCATGGCTTTTGCCAAGCGGTGCCATGTCCACACCCGGGATCCGAACTATCGAACCCCGGGCCAAATCCTTTTAACATAACTCTTTAGTCTTTTCTAGCTTTCTTACTGTCTGGAATAGCAAGGTGTTCATCTTAGCCTTCTGTCCTAGACCCACATCAATGTGTTTTCCGAGAAGCCTTGATTTCTCTTAGTGAGAAATGTCATTTCAAGACACAATCCGAGTGGTAGGGAGATGGCTACTGGTTCATCATTGTTACTAGGCTTTTTGGTGGACAGAGTTGGAAATACATAGCAAGCTAGGGACAAAATTTATATATAGTATGTATATAAAGCTGCTCACATATATATATGTGAAAGCTGCTTATATGATATGAAGTTTTATATGTAACATAATGTATAAATAAAATATCTCATGAGTTCATACTAATACTTTGGTTTATAATGAGGATTATAAGATTTTTATCTAACAACTTCTGTCTTACATCCAAAGCTGATGTCTCTTTTCTTCCGTATCAATGATCCTGGTATTCAGGGATATAGGGAATGACAGAATTATAATGTCACATAATTATTCATTTACTTCATCCCACACAAAACACACATAAAAGTGTCAGTAACAATCTCAATACCTTCAATACCAATATGATTACTAAAGACAGTTAAACATTTTTTGCATATACTCATTCCTTTCTTCCCTTACTTAAAAAATTGTATTGTTTTTACATTTTCAGAATATATAGCCATTATTTAAATACTATACTCTATCCCTTAAAACTGTCACTTGGTTTTATAGCTTCAAGTGTATTTAATGCTTACCTCCAGTCCTTATGTGGATGCCTTCCGTGGTTGTCTGAAACTTGTTCTCTAGTAGATTCTTTGCAAGAACTTGTTAGAACAATGTTCTCTGACGTCTTGCATGTTAATAGCAATTTGTGTCTTCTATCCTTGAAAACCAATTCGGCTGGATATAAAATCATATTCAAAACTGAACAAATTGTAAACTTTACTGCTGTGTAGTTTACTGTATATTGATTATACCTCAATTAAGCTGTTAAAATCCTAGGTTCACATTTTCTTTCTTCAAATATCTTAAATATGTTACTCCATTTTATTCTAGCATGAAGTGTTGGTCTTTCATAAGTCATCCGAGGTCACCCGAAGAATGACTGTCTCTTTTTAAAGTGCAGTAATTTAGTGGCCTATTTCTGGTTCTGGCTTCTGGGTAGATTCTCTCCCATGTGCAGTGATCCCTTTCAATATGTAGTTTCAAATGGTTTTTAATTTCAGAAGTTTTCTTGAGCTTTAAATCATGTGTTTATTTTGTCGTCTTGCTTTGATTTTTTCTTTCACAACTCTTCTGTATGTCTGTTGGGTCTTCTACGTTTGTCTTCTCTATTGGAAATTTTCTGTTAAATTCTTTTTACCTCTTTCTTGGTTTCTTTTTGATCTTTAAGGCTCTCCTTCTTCATCTTTTACTTCCCTTACGGCATCATCTGCTTGTGTTTACTCCTGTGTTTCGTCTAGTTTAATCTGCATTTCCGAAATGGTTTTTCTTTTATTTCTAATTCTCTCCTCTCATTTCTGAATTTTCTAATTCTGATTTATGTTGTTCTTTCATACCTTGTATTATTTACTTCTTTTAGCATGGTTTGCAATATTAGATTATAGTATTTAGCCATTTTGTGGGCATTTCTTTCTGGCACATTTTCATTGACTATAGGGATGTAATTTTCCTTATTCTTTTAAAAATTTTGTTTGGGATTTTCTGTTCCTCATTTTTATGTGAAATTAGTTTTCCTTAACTTGAGAAGGGAGGGCTGATTTAGGAAAGTTCTTCTAATTTCATGGCTCTAGAATTCCCTTTTCTGTTGTTTTGTGAAGTAAAAAATTTGCAAGTCACTTTCTAATGTATTCTGGTTCTGTTAGACCTTTTTGACTTTTATCCAGACTCCTTTTTCTTTTGTCTCTGTTGTCTGTAATCTGTTCGACTTGGATTCTTTTCCCGACATCTTATCCTCAGTTTGGAGCTTTGTCCTTGAAGGGAGTTTTGGCTGGTGGGTGTTGAGAGTTCCTTTCTAGTCTCTTTAGATCTCCCTGCACACTACTTCCATTACCCACAGTTGGAGTGGGCACACCCCTTCCACTTGCCGTCTGCTGTTCGCACATAGGCTCCCTGAGCTTTGAAGTGAGTATTTATGGATTACTTTGGAATTCTTAGGTTCATCACATACCCTGTTGTTTCTTTCAGCTTCTTCTGTGAAAGCTGCTGATGCCATGCTGCTCTTCTAGCTGTTGGTGTTGGTGGGAATACCTTATCACCTAGTTTTATTTTAGATGCTGTCTATGGGTGTGGGTTTTCCTGTCTTAGTAGCTCTGGTATACTCTTATGTGTGTTTTTATTTTAAAAACTTATGCTATTGCCATCTTCCCCAAATCCCCAATCTTAATGTCTTTATTATTTTCTACATGTCATCTCTAGATCCTCAGACAGATTCTAAACTACCTGAAGGGTTGTCAGGATCACACACAGACTGGCTAACATTAAATGTTGGAGGGCGGTACTTTACAACTACACGGTAGGTGCGTGTGCGTGTGTGTGTGTGTGTGTATGTTGGGGGCACTATGTACTATTTGTTCTTTCCTTCAATTTGCTGATTTCCTTAGAAGATATTCCAATGCTGCTTAAATATACTATATGATCTGAAACCATTTTTTAGAAAGCTTTTTTTCAGTGAAAGAGTAGAAAAATGCTTTACAAGTCATTCCGGGAAAAGTGTGAAAAGCATGAATTTAGTGTTTTAGAACATGCTTTTTAGATATTGAGTAATATTTATGCAACACAAGTAAAAATTAACAATACTGAAATTTGCAGAGTATATTAAAGAGATAAAAATTTAAGTTTGGATCAAGAATATTGTGATATGATAGCTTGCTAAAAGGATATGTTAGTCTTTAAATTAAAGGAAACTAAAACAACATCTAAATCAAAGGAAGTGCCAGATTAGAAGGGATTTTGATAAGTGGCAACTTACTGCACATTTTTGTTTCCCAGCACCACTCCTACCAGGTTATAGCATGCATCTTTTTGAGAGAGCAGCTGGGATCGAGTATATTCTTGACTTAAATATGTTTGTTTATAAAGACAAATGGAGAAATCCATTTTTTTCCCTGAATTCTTAGGAGCACTTTAGTGAATAAAGAACCCGACAGTATGCTGGCCCACATGTTTAAGGACAAAGGTGAGTGCAACACATCGTTTGCACATTTGCATGATCTACTTGTAACTGTATTGACTTTACAACTCCTGTCCTTCTGTACTTTTAATGATATCAATAATTTTTATAAGAGCAAAAACTTACTGGTATGTTACACAGTTTTTCTTCTATGAATTTATAACTTTGTTTTTTGTTTATGGGGGGCTTTCTTCATTTTAATGCAACACAGGAGTCTGGGGAAATAAGCAAGATCATAGAGGAGCGTTTTTAATTGACCGAAGTCCTGAGTACTTTGAACCCATTCTGAACTATTTGCGTCATGGACAGCTCATTGTAAATGATGGCATTAATTTATTGGGTAAGTTTTCAATATAATTCCTCACCTTTTTGTAAGTTTATGGTTTTTATTTTGTTTTCACTTGCTTAGTAACAGTATATTTTCATAAAGTGAAGGTACATCTTTTCCATTTTTAGAACTATGTGTTCTTACATGTCTGTGAGTACAGAAGTGTATAGAAATAGATGCAGGCATGGGCAGACCGTCTTTCAGGTAGATAGTCTGCGTATATGGGTGTATATCTAACCTGTAAATTCCGATTTTAGATTCTAAATAGATTTGGATTTATCACAAGAGACTTTAAAGGATTTTGATGTTGTTTTTAAATTGAATTGTGACTGATCTGGCTTCAAGTTATGGACCTTCCCATTATATTGAGTAGTAGAGTGGTCAAGTGGGTATTATTCTTTGAACTCATAAGATCAGATTGGAATCTCAATGCTACAATTTACTTGAGGATTCAGTTGGGAAAAGTCTCTCTGAGTCCCCTTTGAAAACTATTAAAAATACCCTCATCCCTGACAACATCACAAGATTTCTGTAGCGGTTCATGGAGATGGTGTAGACAAGGGCCCTTGTCAAGCAGTGGTTGCATATTCAAAGCTCATAGGCCTCCAAGGGACTCTCTTTGGTCTGACTTGAGGAATGGTGGGGGGCGTGGTGATCTTGAGTGCACATTCCTACGCAGCCTCCACAGATTATTGCCATGTGAGGGTGTGGACTTAGGGTGCCAGAGCCTTGATTTTTAAAGAAAAGCTGGAAATCTAAAATTTTATGTGAAGTCTTCTGATTTTGAAAACGCTACATACAAACACGTCAGAATCAGCCTGGGGGCTGCTGGCTTTCAGTGTCTGTAGTAAAATACAGAACGCTCAATAACTTTTATTGTTGCTGTAGTAACTTTTATACTGCCTTTAAAGCCTGCCCACTGAAAAATGATACTGGTTGACCCTATCATCTAGCTCCATAACTGTTCAAAACTCAATTCTTGTTGCTTTTTTATTTTTTACCTTCTATCAACTGTTGCTTTAAACCTTCTATAACCTGTTATTTTAGTCATTCTGCAGAAATTGTTATGAAATAACCAGTGATCCATTCTTGTGCACTCTTTTCTGCACCTGTGTCCCTGCTGCTTTTCACTCTGAGGTCATGCTCTTCTCCTGAGTGCATGTAAACCTCAGCTTCAGAGTCCTAGGGGCTCTTTCATGCTTCCCATTTTAAGTTTTCCTTGTATCGTTGACAGCATTTCGTCTCCTCCCTGCCTGGAAAATGACATCAGAAATTCATGTCTGTGCTCTCAGCCCTCGGCTGGGCAGGCTGCTACCAGCTGCGCTTGGTGTCCCTCTTTCCTGTTTCTCGGCCGTGGATCTTATTTATTCAGTCGTACAGCAAGCAGAGCTCTCTCCTGGATTCACTTTATAAAGCGTTGTTTTTGATTAGTACAGTTTCCACCCAAACTCTTTACATTGGCGTCAAGTTGCCCCGTAATTATGTGCTTTAAAATAATCTGCAGTAACTTATCTTCCTCCCACTTATTAGATAACCTATTTCTTGCTCTTCCTAATTTATGCTTTCATCAGTGTGTTTTTGTTTACCTTCATTATTTCATTTTGTTCCCTGCCTTTAATGCCCTTCACTTCTTCCAATGAATCGTGTCCTCCTTTTCTTCTTTCATTTGTCTTCAAAACTCTTTTCTTGACTTAAATCATCTTTTCCCTACCTCCTAGCTAAATCTCACCGCAGTCCAATTATTCTACTAACTTGAGAACTTTTCCAGCATTTGAATATTTATTTCTCTAAAATTAACATGAATTTTCTGAACCCCATTTTGATATAGTAAAAAGAGAATGGTCTTAAATGTCAGAAATCATAGAATTTAATAATAATCATGGTGATCATTTGAGGACCTAGCAGGTGCTTGGCATTATACCAGATAATATATATGCATTGTCTCTTCTAATACTTCTAACAACTTTGTGAGGAAGGTAGTAATATCCCCATTTCACAGATGTGGAACTTTAGTTGATAGAGATTAAGTAACTTGTCTAAGACAGAAAAGGTAGTGAGTGGCAGAGCTGGACTTCAAATCCTGGTCCTCCTGGTGCTAACAGAAAATATGCTGAATGTTACTTCCTTTCCTCAGCTGTCCTCTGTGGGTGCCTTTTGAATTTATAAGGCTTTTCTGAAAGTTTTTAAAGTTTAGTTCCAAACCTAGAATTAGGAAAAAACCTTAGCACATTCCCCAGGAGGTTCTGATTTACTCAGAAGGTCTCAGCACACTGAGCGAGGCCCACTAGAACCTTTTATGATGGTTTCTACCAGGGACAGATACTGGAGTATGGCTGCCCCTTCATGAGGAAGCCGGAGGTGAGGCCACTCTGGTGTAGGCCGGAAGTGTTATGCCAGAGCGAGTACCTGAACAGTGCTGTGTGTCACATGACCTTTGTTTTGCAATTGGAATATTGGAGATGGAGTTGGGTTTTCCCAGGAAAGATCATCATCTTCCTGAATACCTGCAGTGTTTTTCAATATCCACATATAGTTACCCTTATTAGCTTGGAACCGTTTGAGGGGAGGGATTACATCTCTTACTTTCTTTGTAATTTCTGAGTCCTTACTGATTTTTACAAGTAGACTCATCCAACTGTGTGAGCGAGGTCTTCATTTGAAGGAGAATGGATTCCAAATTCATTCCCACACACAGATGAAGATGCTCACTAACAGATGTGGGAAACTATACATACCGAGTCACCTAGAAAATGTACAGATTTTTTACCAAATTAAGAAAAGTAAATCATAGATAAAATCCCTTTTATCATTTAGATGTCTTTTTTTTAAAGTTGCTTCTCCTATAAGAAAGGTTTCTAGATTATACTTTTGACTTTTGTTTTGAGGCTGACTTACCTTTATTCATTTCTACAATTTTCTGATTTGTTAAGTAAAAGACATTTGTGACAAACCTATTCAGATCTGCTCCATTGAAAAAGGTCAACGAAATGTTAAGATTAGGTGAACTAATCACTTATTATTGGATTCACAGTCAAATTACTACATCAGTTATTTTAGGAACATATGATACCAGGATTTTTTGCCTGTGGCCTATTTAAAGTAATTTTTGGAAATAATTTTGAAATATGGAAGGCTTTCATTCTAATTCATTAATTTTCCATTTTTTTCTTTTGCTGAATTAAACTATTTAGGAAACTTCCTTGTTTTACAAATATTTAAAAATAGTCTATAAATATGTTCTAAACATTAGTAATTTTTTTCTATATTATTGATTCATATCCTGCTTGTTGAATTTCACTTCTATTGTGAGAATTTAACATAAAGAGTTCTATAAATATTAAAATGAGTAGTTTTCTATAAAAGTCAAATCATTTTTATTATGATAGGTGTGTTAGAAGAAGCCAGATTTTTTGGTATTGACTCATTGATTGAACACCTAGAAGTGGCAATAAAGGTAAGGCTCTTTTTATGTTAACCAGTATTACATTTATTGTAGCTATCTCCCAAAATGCCCCCATTAATTTCTTAATATCCTTTTCAAGAATTCTCAACCACCAGAGGATCATTCACCAATATCTCGAAAGGAATTTGTCCGATTTCTGCTAGCTACTCCAACCAAATCAGAATTGCGTTGCCAGGTAATCAAAGCAGACTTTTACATGAGTTATTTGTGTTAGCAAATCTGTGATTAAAGTTTTACATTTTCTAGGATTTTTTTTTTTTTGGCCTTCTTTTCTGTTTTCATGCAAGATATGATTTAATTATGAGTCACAGCGTTGATTTAATCCTAAAATGATTAGCAAATAAGAGATGTAATAGCCTTTTTTATTGTCTTGTTTTGTCTCATATAGCAGTTTTGGAGTAATACATAGAAATTCCAGCAATTACAATAAAAATTGAAGTGTTTGTACAGTTGTTTTGTATGGCTAGTCAGTGGCAGATACTTTTATGAATTATAGCATTAAAGATTTTAAAAACCAAAATACTCAATTTTTTAAAATAAAACTATCTTGAATTATTGAATTAATAAAATAATTTAAATACAACCAGGTTTAATGAAAATAATACTTAACAACAGGTGCCTGGCTCACAGAGATCCCTCTTTAGAAACTTCTGCATGTAAATGAGGTGTAGCCAGGTTGCATTCTAATGTTATGTGTAAATAGTTTCTTTTACTAAGAACACTTATTTTATATATCTAAGTTCCATTTGCTCATGTTTTGTAATAAACTCCAAATGACTGAACTGCCAAGTGCTTTTAAAAAACTTGGTGGTTGGCTATAGTAATTAAATTTAGTACAACAGATGGTTTAAATATTGTGACAGTTTGTGTTTTCTAATTTTAGGGTTTAAACTTCAGTGGTGCTGATCTTTCTCGTTTGGACCTTCGATACATTAACTTCAAAATGGCCAATCTAAGCCGCTGCAATCTTGCACATGCCAACCTCTGCTGCGCGAATCTGGAGCGAGCTGATCTCTCTGGATCAGTGCTTGACGTAAGAATCAGTTTTGATGACAGGAGAAGATTAAATATTTAGTCTTGAAGAGCCTCAAAAAGCAGAAATTATACCTGTCTCTTGCTAAAGCTCTTACTTGAAAACATAATTTACTGAGTTGATGATGACACTGAAAGCTCTGAAAGTGAAATGGGTTGGTTTTGCAACTTTGATATCCTTTGTTAAACATAGACCTGAAAGATTTAGCAACGAATAAGAAATTAATCTTGAAATTAGATCCTGATCTCCGCATTATAGTGTATTTTTATTTATCAGGACTTATATTTTCAGTAAATTATTGGGGTAAAGTTGAAAAGGACCTTGGAAATCTTCTGTTCACCCTCATTTCTGAAGTGGGGAAATGTTATTGCTCTAGAGGTATTTGACAGATATTTTGTAAATAAACATGATATGCATCAGTTTGGGTAAGTTAGTATCTCAGTGGCTCTCTCCCTCTCCACGTGTACACTGGTGCATTGCATGACGACATTTTGGTCAACGACGGGCCACGATATCACGGTGGTGCCATAGGATTGGTACCGTACAGCCTAGGTGTGTAGTAGGCTGTACCATTTAGGTTTGTGGATGTTTGCACGACAACGAAACTGCCTAATGACGCATTTCTCAGAATGTATCCCCATCGTTAAGCGATGCATGACTGTATATGTCTACTTGTGTATATGTGTGCATATATATAGAGAGAGAGGTAGATTTGTGTGTGTTTTTACACATGTAAATGCATGTACTCACGTAACAACTACCTGAGTTAATTCGGGGTTAGAGGATATATGCAGGATCAAAAGTGAAACCTACTTCTAACAACTTTAATTTACTTTATACTAAGGCCCATGTCTGTATGTCTTTGGAATTAACACCATCTAATATAGGACCTTGCTTTTAGTAATCACTGAATTAATGTTTACCAAATTTTATAATTTTGGTTTTATTCCTTAGTTGTAACCTGTTTTTCCATGAATGTTTTATAAGATCTGATAACAAAATCTGCCAATATACATTTTCATTATTTTCACTCTCCTTGTTCCATCTTATGATGAAGGATCAAATTGGTAGCAAAATATTCGAAAGACTAACACCACAAAGAAAAGGACCTAATCTTTAAATAGTGAAATGTCGGGAGGCAGCTTGGTTTTTTTAAGGACCAAAAGAAAAAAAAAGATAAGGTGACAGACTGGATCATTCAGTACAAATGGTTTTGAGTTCTATTTAGTTATAGCATTACTAACTGTGAGCCTGAACCATAATTTTCTTAACTGTAAATACTTGTTCTACTCATATTGTATAATTGATGTGAGGGCCAAAAAAAAAGTATGTGTATATATATATATCTATGTATTTGATAAACTAAAGTGCTATAGAATTGTAAATTTAATTATGAATGATAAAAATAGCTCATTTTGAAGAGTCATTGCCCAGAGTGTGTAGGCTGTGAAAGTCAAAACTAATTGCTAATCCTTGGCATTTGAAGATGACTGCTGATGAACAGCAGTATGTATTGCAGTGTCCGCAAAATATGTATGCTGAGCACTTTGCCACATACAGTGTACCTAATGATTCCACTGCTCTTGTTGAACTTCTCACCCAATTTATCCCTCATGGGCTGTGAAACCTTCCTGTAGGAACCATTCGAGTCTGCTGTCAGCCCAGGTGATCTCACTTGCTATCACTGTTAAGCAGCCCATGTCTGTGCCACACTCTTCTGTCAGCATGCTCTAGAGTGTTTCTTCTACATGCTCCACCTGCCTCCACTTGACTTTAGCCTGCCGCGTAGAAGCTGGTATAATAATTCACTTCTTATGTATCCATTGCACATTCCCAGTCCAAGATTTACAGAATGGTAACAACTGGAAGGGACCTTGATGATCATCGAGTATGACGCCGTTGTTCTACAGACTGAGAACCTGAAACCTAGAGACTTGCCCAAGCCAAAAGCCTAGTTTGTTGCCAGGGTTGGAAGTAGACTCTAAAGTTTGTATTTTCTTTTCCTTGTTTCTTTTTTTAATGACTTTTCCATTTGGAAAATGTCAAACATATACAGAAATAGAATAGTTAATGAATCCCCCGTCCCTCCATTGCTCAGCTTCAACAAATATCAGCACGTAAACAGTTTTGTCAATCTCTCTCCACAGATTGTTTTGAAGTAACTCATAATTTCACCTGTGAATATTTATTTTATTTATCTCTTAAAGAAAAGGACCTTTTTATTTTATTTTTTTAAAGATTGGCACCTGAGCTAACCACCGTTGCCAATCTTCTTTTTTTTTTTCCTGCTTTATCTCCTCCAATCCCCCCTGTACATAGTTGTATATCTTAGTTGCAGGTCCTTCTAGTTGTGGCATGTGGGACACCGCCTCAATGTGGCCTGACGAGCAGTGCCATGTCCACACCCAGGATCCGAACCGGTGAAACCCTGGGCAGCCACAGTGGAGCACATGAACTTAACGACTCGGCCAATTTAAAAAGATAATCTTAATACCATTATCATACTTAAAAAATAGTAGTAATAAGCTAACTGCTTTCATCAAAACCCATTGTCCCTTGATATGGGAAGCTCAGCTCTTAGAGTTGCAAAGCTGGTTTACTTAGTAGCTGGGTCCTAAACTCTCAGTGTTGGTGGCCTGCTTTACCATTTGATGAATAGAGGAAGAAATGCTTTCTATAGTTAAAGATAGAAAACCTCACTGATTTTCTTATATATTTGCTTCTTTGTGAGATTCTATAGTATAGCTTTGAGTGTAGAGTAGCACTTACATATTTACCTTGGGAACTTTTGATAATATTTACATTCTGTTTTACCTGAGAGCTTTACATAGAGAACCAGAGACATTTATTTTCATGGATCAGCATCCTGTCTTGTTATATTTTCAAGTATATAAAATCCAGTCATCTTTTAGTTAATTTGCTCCTTTCAGGGCCTCATTCTCCTTCCTGTCAGTCTGAGCTTCCATGCTACCTTGTGTTAACATGGAGGTATGGGTAGGACTGTGCATGCATGTGTCAGTTATCTGTGATTTGAAATGATCTTTAGCTTATCTCCCTTTCACTAGAATTGACTATTGGGTGAATGAATGAAATTACACTTATGAAACAAGGATTTTTCTTGATAGGTATGGCTATTACATAACTTGATCAGCCTTAGGATTTCAGATTTCTTCACTGCTCTGATTCTAATAAGAACTACAATTATCATTTCTATGGTGCCTTACAGTTCTTCAAACACTTTTACATTCGTCTATTTTTGTGGTCAATTTGTGAAGGCCTAATGTTAATGTCAACTTTATAGATTGCTTTCTGCCTTATCTAGTAATTATTAGAGTTCAGTTCTGATGGCATTGAATCCTTTGAGATGATTTAACAGTTCAGAATTCTAACATATGTTCTGTAGCTTTTTGCTCTTGGTATTTTGCACTGTGATTTGGGTGCTCAAGGTTGACGATGTTGTGTAGCAATAGTTGGTTCAGGAAGACCCGACCAACAACTTGTAGTATTTTGTAGCTCAATGATGCCTTTAATTGCTGGTATTAGTATTCTGACCTTTGAAATGAAGGTGATGGTAGCATGATTGAACCCCAAGAATTTCATTGATTGATTCCTACAGTAGTAACGAGGGAAACCCCATACCCAAACAAGTTTATGCCTTCCTTACCCATACATTTCAGCTGTCATATTGTCATGCCCAGGGCTGTTTATAAAAATAGAAATAGGGATGTCATAGTTCTCACTCCCCAAGTTCTTTATCTAAACTCTCACATGAGGTGGGCATGCTGTTGTTAATTTGGCTTTTGTTTCTTTTAATGAAAACAGTTCTTTTAAAAGAACTATTTCTTGGGGCTGGCCCCGTGGCCGAGTGGTTAAGTTCGCGCGCTCCGCTGCAGGCGGCCCAGTGTTTCGTTGATTCGAATCCTGGGCGCGAACATGGCACTGCTCATCAGACCACGCTGAGGCAGCGTCCCACATACCACAACTAGAAGGACCCACAACCAAGAATATACAACTATGTACCGGGGGGCTTTGGGGAGAAAAAGGAAATAATAAAATCTTAAAAAAATAAAATAAAATAAAAAATAAATTAAGACTTCAGTTTAAAAAAAAAAAAGAACTATTTCTTTAAAACAGTTCTCAGTTCTTATTGAGTTCAATTGGAAAAATATTGTAAACACATATTGATTGTAAGGGTATTGAATTGAGCTTCCCCCCCCTTTTCTCTTTTTTTCTTTTACTATTTGAGCCAATTTTTTCTTTTCCAAACAAAATTCTTAACCTTAAAACATGGACTTTTCTCTTTTCGTTGCCAGTGTGCAAATCTCCAGGGAGTCAAGATGCTCTGTTCTAATGCAGAAGGAGCATCCCTGAAACTGTGTAACTTCGAAGATCCTTCTGGTCTGAAAGCCAATTTAGAAGGTGAGATTCTATCTATAATTACATTTTCTAAGGTGAAAACATACCATTAAGTAAACAGCCAGCAAAATAATTGTTTTAGATAAAACATGATAACTATAGTGGGGTAGACTTCCTCTGTCATCATCCTTGGAGAATTTGCAAAGGGCTGTTAAGCAACATTGGGAACTCCGGAAATCCAGCTTCTAATATTTAATGAAGCTTGAGTTGGAGAATTAAATATCAACATCTTAAACTTTCAAACAGAACAGCATACTCTTATAATGATCAAAATTAAGAATTTCAGTTTGCACAAAGCCAGGCAGTTTCTGTCATTTTTAGATTTAAAGTTTTGTTTATGAATTCCTTATTGCTTTGTTGTGTCTATGAACTGGTCACTTCATTTATTTGTACATTTAGAAGACAGAGTACTTAGATCCTTTGCCATAAACTTATGGAGGCATATTATAAAAGTGCTGATTATCAGAAGACTGAATTGAATTCCTTCCTCAAAAGAATAGACTAAAACGTTCTTAATTCATAGAATAAGCAAACAGATTGTTCACAATGAACTCTTTATACATGGCGGTTGGCTGCCACACGCAGGTTTGTAGTTCTCAGTCATTTCCAAAAGTTAAGGGAGCCGGTCTCATTCGCCTCCATTAAGTCGCCTTGTGGTGTTTTGAAGGTGGATGACTATAAATATTTTTAAGTTCAACTACTCCCCAAATATGTTCCCTTCAGGTGCTAATCTGAAAGGCGTGGATATGGAAGGAAGTCAGATGACGGGAATTAACCTGAGGGTTGCTACCTTAAAAAATGCAAAGTTGAAGAACTGCAACCTCAGAGGGGCAACTCTGGCAGGAACTGATTTAGAGGTGAGTCACCGGTTTTTAAAGAGTTTTTGTTATTCTATAATTGCTGAGTATCTCATGCAAAATTTATTGAAATCATAAACAAAGTAGTTGGCTGGTAAAAACTGCCAGGTGCCATGCCTGCACAGCTGGAGGCATGTTTTCCTTTCAGTTGCTTATTTAAACAAATGTGAATTCCAGAGCAGGATTCAGTTACCTAAGTTGTAGACGCCAGTTTCAGATTTGAAGATCCATCTGGCATTCAGTCTAAGTTGATTTCATTTCTCCTCTTTTCTTTGGGTCGCCCACAAGTAGATAAATTTGATAGATACTTTACTAATCTAATTTATTGTATTTTTCTTAACTTTTAATTCAACACACAATTAAATGGGGCCAGAATATTTCTTGAACTGCCCGAGAAATTTAAATGATATCCATGTTTGAAATCAGGTTCAGGGAAAGCCTATTTTATATTTATATTCTTTTTGAATCTCAATTTGAGACTTTAATTTTGTCCGCTTATCTTTTTCATCAGAATTGTATTCTGTATGTCATCAGGATTTGCACATTTAGCTGGCAGACTCGATAGTTGTTGACAGGCCTACGTCTGCACTGTCTGGTAGCACCTTCTGCACTGCTGGACATGTCCTGTGACTGTTTAGTACAGTAGCCACCAGCCTCATATGGCTATGGAGCACTTGAAATGTGGCTGGAGCAACTGAGAAATGGATTTTTAAGTTTTATTTAATGAGGCCAGCCCGGTGGCATAGTGGTTAAGTTCAATACATTCTGCTTTGGCAGCCCAAGTTCGCAGGTTTGGATCCCAGGCGCAGACTAACACCAAGCCATGCTGTGGCGGCAACCTATATACAAAATAGGGGAAGATCGGCACACATGTTAGCTCAGGGCCACTCTTCCTCAGCAAAAAATGGATAAATAAAAATAAATTTTATTTAATTTTAATTAATTTAAATATAAATAGCCACATGTGGCTGGTGCTATCATATTGAACAGTATAGCCCTGTACAAGAAAATCTGGCAAAGATTGGATTGTAGAGAACAAAATGTCAAAATTTAACTTGCTGTTGATTCTTTTTAAATGTTTTTGCCTTGCTCTCTTGATAGCTCTTAGCAGCAGAGTAGCAGGCCCTGTTACACTTAAAGGCAAAAAGAACCAGCCTAAGGCTGAAGGTATAAACCTGTTATACCCACAATTATTTACTTTTTACTGTTTGTCACTGTCACCGAAGATGATAAATTTTTCCTTGGCTTTAGTTACCGCGTAGTCAGTGTGGTTAAACAGCAAAAGCCTGCCTCTGTCCAACTGCTCACAGAGACTAATCAGGCTGACTGGTGAGGGGCAGCTGCTGACATTCTGTCCTAAAAGGTTTTGTGCAGCCACCCTTCTCTCTAACCATTGTCCCACTGTCCCCAGGGACCTATCCAAAAATCTGTCATCTGTCACTCCGTGATCTCAAGAGAAATTTACAAGCAGCTCGCAACTGTGGCAGTGGTTACGCTGTCTTATACGTTTGTTAAAACTCATTGAATTGTACACATAATTTGGGGTTAAAAAAGGCAATTCCCTGCTATAAAAATGTTAGGATTGGAGAATGGAAAACTCTATTCCACAATTTAATTATTAAGTAAAATCTCTTTCTCTCAGATATTTTTCAGTAGTCTTCCCCTCCCCCCCATGCCTTTCCTTGTTCTTGAACCGTGGTAGAGTCATTTAGATAATAGTTACTGCATTCTGGATTTTAAAGGACTGATTCCAAAATCCATGACCAGAGGGATGTGCTTTCCCTGTAACCTTTGGCGCACGTAGTCATGGTCAGCCTGAGCGCCAGCTAGAGCACGAACACAGAAAGAAGAAAATCTGACTTTCTTCTAAAGCAGAAGTTTCCCACAGATAACTGAGTTATGTTATATAGGAGCATTTTCCTAACGTGCCCCAGGAGTCCTTTGGTCAGAGAAGGCTGTAAATCTCTGTGTTAAGTTACGTGAACGTCGTTTTTGTCTTCCAGAATTGCGATCTGTCTGGGTGTGATCTTCAAGAAGCGAACCTGAGAGGTTCCAACGTGAAGGGAGCTATATTTGAAGAGATGCTGACCCCACTACATATGTCACAGAGTGTCAGATGAGAATCCTAGGGCTGGAGGAAGATGCCCAAGATGAAAAATGTTTTCCTTATCACTCTACTTTCTCCACCCACTCAGCTGTCTCAAAGAAATAACTCTGTAAGGAAAAAAACAAAACAAAAAAATACGTTCAGAGGATTATGCTTGTTCTCAGCAGTGCATAAGGGAAAAAAGTGACCTTTTTTCCACGTTCTGTTTTTAACAGAAAAGCACTCACTTAATATGTAGGAAGGCTAGGTTAGATTACTGCCTTTTGAGTGGAATCGGGGATTGGCCTGGCTTTATGACCAGGAATAGTATCTCTTATATTTGCTTTTAAATAGACATGATGTGGAAATACCATCTTGGTTTGAAATGCATTAAGGATTTTAATTTATGAAAAGCACAACATATGCAATTATATTTATTGACTCTCTAGATGCAGGAATGGATGTTTAAACTGTCAAACTTTCGGACAATTTGGAAAAGGATGATCAGGTTTAGAAATAGCTTTAGTGATGCCCCCCCTTTAAGTACCTGTCACGTCACGCCAATATGGTGAGATCACACTCCCCAAGGCTTTCTTTTCAGGTTCATTTTTCTAAAGTTTATTTTTTTAGAACAAAACAGTAGCTAAATTAAAGAAATCCTCCATTCTTACTGACTGAGACAGAATGGAAGGAAAGCTGTCAGCTGAAGTCACAGTGGAATTCTCCAGATGGAGGGAGAATTTACCTATAGCTACAACTTTTAAATGAGCATTCCTTAGAATTTCATTCTAAGCAAGTTCCGCTCAAGGCCAGACCAGGCAATTTTATCTATTTACACTACTAAGCTAGTTCCTCCTTACTGTCAAAACAAACATAGCAAGATACTTCAAAACCAAAAAACCAAGGTGTATTATTAATATTCATTTAATTCAAATGCCAAAAAGTATAAACAGGGCCAGCTTAGAAATGACTATTAAATCCCGATCCACTGTAATCAAAGCTATAAAATATGAAGGAAGATGGCAAAACTGTCTTTTAAAAGTCAACATAATAGAATTGCAGCTACAACCCTCCAACGGAGAATGAGAGGATTTTAAACTGACAGTTTGATTCTAGCCACCAAAAAACTTAAATAGAAATAAAGGCATTTGGCTGCTCCAAGATGTGACACCAGTCAGCACTTGTGGTCCTTTTACTTATGGTTTCTGGTTTTGTCTTAATAAATTTTAGCCCGATCTTCTTGAGTTGTCATCTCTCTGCAGCAGCAGAGGTAGGGCCTGTCCTTCCTTACCAGTAACCCGTGTCCTTTTGTCTACCCCAACAGCAGGGATATAAGCTGTGTCCAAATGGGTTCTGAAGTCTACAGACTCATCAATTAAGGCAATGAATCATTCAAACCGCTTTGTCTCCTATGGGAGAATGACATGTCTTCAGTATTTACGTAGCTTATTCTTCTATACATATGCAAAGCTTTCCTTAACAGTGAAGGGTACACAAGCCTAGTGAGAGATTAGACCTTTACAGGTGAAGGAAAGCAACTTCAGAAGTGAATTATTTTCTTTGCTTTATTATTTTTATCAAGACAGAGAAGTATTGTATTGAGAGATATCTATTTTCATAATCAAATGTGCCTAAATTATATTTAAGTCATTTCACTCTGTACTATATTTTCAATAATTATAGAATGTGTTGTTCATCCACTTAAGGGTACCCCTGTAGACATAACCTCAAACTGCAGAAGAATCTGAAAGATCTACACATGATATGCTTAGAAAGTGCAGATTTGGGGTCTAATGTGTACTGCATTAATAAACGATGTGACACGTTGAGAGAGTTTCTTGTCTTGCTTTTGAAAATCAGCGCTTTCTGTATTTTGCTAACATTCTTCAGTGTGTGTTGGTGACCAGCCCTGAGGGTCTGGGGGGAAAAGGAAATACAGTGTAACATTTATTATGGACTATTAGTCTCTTTGAAAGTGCTGTTAAAGTAAATTTATTTCTTTAAGCATGATTGTTTTATGATCCTCTTCTTAAAATCCACCATGCTAACAACACGAAGAAATTTCATTAATTCTGAACAAAAGAAAAGACTGCCTTTCAATAATTCATTTAATTTGTGTTACTCAGCTGAACATTCCCAGTCAGCTTTATTAGGCTGGTTAAATGCATTGCCCCCAAAATATTCTTACCTGACAACTATTAGAATTTTAAGGAGGGAGGTAAGTTTCAAAATAGTAAAATTTTCATAAACCCTAATGATGAAACATGTCTGTACACATAAGTAAAAATACAGTTGGAGAGGGGAGTGTAGAAAAAGGTTTTAAACCTAAATTAACTAGATTATCCACAGTGATAAAATTCAGTACTCATGTAATTGTTGAGAGCAATTCATATTATGCTGTGATGTAGTCTACTCCTTCCAACTATGGTTTCAATGAAATTTTAGTAGGAAATATTGTAAATTCATTTTTTTAAGAAAGTTAGCATCATAAACCAAGACTTGGGATGTTTTCTCCAGTTCATTTTATAAATTGGTTGGTTATACTGTAAATCTGGCCCCAAGTCAACTTTAAATCATCTTTAATATATGAAAAGCCCTAGAATTTTATTAAATCACCAAGGAAGTATTATCTTTAAAATTAAAAGGTACACCTCTGCGAAGAAGAGCGGTTACTTGATGTTAGTAGAAAGCCCTCGTGCAGGGATTAACTCAAGCCTTTCTCCACCTTGAGCCTGTCAGCAGGCGCTCAGCGTGAGTACGTCCTGCTGAGATTTTACATTAGGGCCAAAAAAGAGTTTGCATCTGTCATTCAGCAAGACTACTAAATCATTATTGTTGCATTTTAATAATTTTGAAGCGTTTCTTTTAATGCTGAAAATGAAGCCATTTTCCCTCTAAAGCCATACTTTAAAATTTAGGAAATTTTGAAATTTCGAAAAAATTTATGACAGCTATGAAATCCAATTATTTAAACTCAAATTTACTAAATTCAGCTTCACGATAAATTGATTTCTCCTTGGAACTATGAAAAGGCTCAAAGTCTGTCACTAAACATCAAAATTCCATTAATAGCATATTTGTTTGCTATCCTATTTGGTTTGTAGAAAATGAAACAAATGCGACCCTTGCCCTTGAGGTCTCTGTGACCTCAGATGATACTAGCGCAGACTTCGAGGGCATAAAGCATCTCGAATAAATTCATAGACGTGCTGTGTTGATCCATAAATTTCGGAGCATTTTTCAAAAATTTAATACTGACTGATAGAACTAACCTAGAAGAAATCCAGTGATGCCTAACCAGAGAAAAGTGGCTAATGTGACAGTAAGTGTCAGAAGTCCTAACCCCCGTTTCATTAGTCCCATCCAAAGACGCCGTCTGCCTGAGCAGCACTGTTAGAAGCACATCTTTTTCAGCAAGCAGGACATCAACTGCGCAATTCAAACAAGCACTCTTCAGGCTTAATGAACTCGTTGAAAAACAGTCTCGTTACCTTCATAGTAGAGTGAGGTGAGATGCCACCCCTTCATGTCAGAATGGCGCTTAAATCATTCAAAGTGTCTAAATGAAATAATTAAAACAAGTTAATGAAAGTCAACACTTATGTTTTATTTTTTAATTCCCCTCTATTAGCAATTACACTTTCAAGTTTATCCCCTTGCCTATCCTATCCTGAGGCTCGAAGAACCTCCACAGAGATGGCTGGGCAGAGCAGGGAGTTTCTTTGGGCAGAACAATATTGCTCTTTACACCGAAATCCTTGAAGTAATTATTACAGAGGACACTGGGCAATGGCTGATTGCTGCAGCATCCTACCCAAGCAGAAATTGCCAATCCCATCTCTAAAATGAACAAATAGCCAGTTATTTTTAACTATTTTACTGCTTAGCTAATGTAACAGTCCTTATACCTAACTGTACATGAAGATTTAATTCTATGTCAGATAAAACATATCTTTGATGCAGAAATAGAGGAAGCATTAGGCCTAATCTGGTTAAAACGTCCTTAAGTTTTATTCATTCATTCATTCAAACCTATACTTATCGAATGCTGACCAAACGCTAGGGATTTATTAACAGATGTTTAAATAAGATGGGATCCTTGACTATTACAACCCAAGGGTAAATTAAAAGACAATCATGTATTCAAATAAACGGAATAAAGAGTAATGATTCTTTCTCTTTTTTAAAGGCTGTACTTTGTAAATAAAATGTCCAAGGGCTCACATGGGGTTCAACATCTATCTGTAAAACTTGGATAACGATATCCACTTTGCAGGACTGTAATAATGGTTGAGGTTGATCTTATTCATATTCCAGGTAACTATTATTTCTAATCTTTGTGCTCCGACTGCGGCCTTTTTTTTTTTTGAGGAAGATTAGCCCTGAGCTAATATCTGCCAGTCCTCCTCTTTTTGCTGAGGAAGATTGGCCCTGAGCTAACATCCGTGCCTATCTCCCTCTACTTATATGTGGGACACCTACCACAGCATGGCTGCCAAGCAGTGCCATGTCCGCACACGGGATCCAAACCAGCGAACCCCGGCCGACCAGAAGCGGAACGTGTGAACTTAACCAGTGCGCCACTGGGCTGGCCCCTCCCACTGCCTTTAGCACAGTGATTTGCATATTTTAACTCAGTAAGTATCCACTGAAATGAGTCCAGTTGTTGACCCAAGTCTGCTCTAGATGGTCTTGCACTTACTGTATTCCAGCTATGGTCGTCTCCCCTTATCCATGGGGGATACGTTCCCAGACCCCCAGTGGATGCCTGAAACCGCGGATAGTACTGAACTCCGTATGTACGATGTTTTTCCTGTGCACACATACCTATGATAAAGTTTAATTTCTAAATTAGGCACAGTAAGAGATTAACACAATAACTTCTTTTTGGCATATCCGAATTGCCCGCATCACTATTCTTGTGCTTTGGGGCCATTATTAAGTAAAATAAAGGTTACTTGAATATAAGCACTACAATACAACTGCGGTGGTCTAATAACCAGATGGCTACTATGTGAGGGGCAGGCAGTGTATATAGCGTGGATCTGCTGCACAAAGGGGCGATTCACGTTCTGGTCAGGACGGAGTGGGACCGAGCAAGCTTTCATCGCACTACTCAGAACAGCATGCAATTTAAAACTTATGAATTATTTCTGGAATTTTCCATTTAATATTTCTGGACCACAGTTGACCACGGGTAACTGAAACCTTGGAAAGCAAAACCGTGGATAAGGAGGGACTACTGCACAATGTTTCTCCTTACCTTTTTTTTTATAAGAACAAATTCCATTTATTTACCGTTCTACTTTGCCAGCCATGATACGTTTCTTTATACACATCTAATTTAATTCTTTTTTTTCCTTCTTCTTCTCCCCAAAGCCCCCCACTACACAGTCATGTATTCTAGTTGTAGGTCCGTCCTGTTGTGCTAGTGGGACGCCACCTCAGCACGGCCTGACAAGCGGTGCCGGTTCCGCGCTCAGGGTCCGAACCGGCAAAACCCTGGGCTGCCGCAGCAGAGCACGCAACTTAGCCACTCGGCCTTGGGGCTGGCCCCTCTCCTTAACTTTTGATGCTACAGAAGCCCTCCAAGAAAAGTCAAAGAGGGAAGCTGGTGGGTAGGAGACTTGGAAATTTTCAAACTCACATGATCTACATTAGGATCCTCTGTGGGCTTGGTATAGTGCCAATAATCACCTATTGTTTATAAATCAGCTCCTTTTACTAATGAGGAATCTAAGAACTGAGACCAGCTCCCAGGCATCCTGACTCAACTTCTTTCTATAACTGTTGCGGCTTCCTTTGTGAAGTTTTTATGCACGCATTTAACATCACCTCATCTAGGAGAGCTATTTTCCTTGAACTCTTGATAGGTCTGTCAGTTTTCTCAAGGGAATCCAACCTAGCTAGATGTTAATCTCTGAATTGCCGCCTCGGCTATTAAAGTCTTAGCTGAGGTTTTAACAGCCAAGATTTAAGTAAATTTAACAGATAGACCAGTAGGTGTTCCAACTACATACACCATTAAAGGGCTTTATGTGAGGATTAAAAAAAAATTACTAGTAAAAAAATAATAAATCATAGTCCGAGTGCAGTATAATTTACCAGCGGGAGAGATTTCAGTGTTCTGGAAAAGTTTCATATAAAAAGGAAGCTAGGAAGACGAAAAGTGACAGTACTCAGCATACTCCAAACGAAGCTGGGATTCCTTTGGCTCTTCGCCCTCAAACAGGTAAAATGCTTCGTATTTCTAGCACTTTTTTTGGACCTCATGTCTGTCTATAGGGCATTCTATACCCTAAGGGCTAAATCCAGGTGTGACGGTATCTAAAGAACCTTGACCTTCAAGGTCCTTGTTACCTCCAGCCATAGAGATCCAGGCTTTGGGGAATTTCAACAGCTCATCAACCAGTATTTGATTTTGTCTTCAGCTTCTTCCCCATCAAATGAAAATTAATTTGAAGTCTCCTCTTTGTGAGAATTCCACATGTCGTTAGATAATTTGAGGCTGCCTTGGCCAGGGAGCCATCTGGTCTGGGACTCAGTGCTTTGAAAAGTGTTGAGTCTCCGCTCACTTTCCCAGATGGTCCGGCCCGCAGTAACGCATGGAAGACTAGAGGACGCTTACTCAGCGAAATGTAGTTAGTACCATAGCACAGCCGTTTAATGTCAAGCAACTTTACCCCAGCCAGGATGCCCAGCAGGAGCTGCTTTTCAGAGCAGATGGTCCAGCGCTCTTCAACTCAGGAATGATACAGCTGAAAACCAGTCCACAGGGGGGAAAATGTGAAGGCCAAAAGGTGGGGTTTGGATAACCAAATAAATAATAAAAATAAAAACAGATTAGCTTAGCACTAAAAAGTACTGAGCATGTGAGTTTAAAGTACTGATTTTTGTCCCAGTGGTTACTGGAAACTCAAGGCAAGCAAATGGGTATGCGCGTTTTAGTGTCTGTGTGTGAAAACTGTAGATGACTCCCACGTGCATCTTCGGCAGGGTTAGCAATACCAATGTTAGGCTTGTCACCAAAGAGGTGTTTCTCTGCCCATCTGACTCTCTTTTGATTATTGCATTGATGTTCCTTAGAATGGAGCCGATTCCCAAACTTCTAGCTGGACTTATTCTGCTGACTTTATGTGTGGTGGGCTGCTCCAGCCAACACTGGTCCTATGGATTGCGCCCTGGAGGAAAGAGAAATGCTGACAATTTGATTGATTCTTTCCAAGAGGTAAGTCTCTCTCATCTCCAAAATAGGACGTGGCTTATGTGATTCAATTTCACTACGCTAACATTCTGTGTGCAGCCCAGCAGAGCTACTCCAGGCTCTCTGTGTCCTGGGTATTCTGGGGGAGATGACACGCGTACAAAGCGAAGTCCCATTCCCACCTTCAAATCAGACCGGGACTAATGAAACAGAGCAGGAACAATTCCACGAGAATACAGCAACAAGTGCAAAGTGGCGTGTTGTCCTCTCAACATATAGAATTGCCAAAGGAACTAGAAACAATGGGATGGAGCCAAGGTCTCTAGTGCAAGGTGATTCTTTGGGATTTGGAAAGAAAATCTTAGAACTTCTTGTTAGTTTTTTTCTTATTTTATTTTTTAAAAAATATCCATGATATGGGGCTGGCCCCGTGGCCGAGTGGTTAAGTTCGCGTGCTCCGCTACAGGCGGCCCAGTGTTTCGTTGGTTCGAATCCTGGGTGCGGACATGGCACTGCTCATCAAACCACGCTGAGGCAGCGTCCCACATGCCACAACTAGAAGGACCCACAACGAAGAACATACAACTATGTACCGGGGGGCTTTGGGGAGAAAAAGGAAAAAAATAAAATATTAAAAAAAATTAAAAAAAAATATCCATGATATTAGGTCAGTGGTCCATTTGTGTAATTTACAAATAAGTAGCAAGAGTGCATGCTCTATAATTTCTTTTTGCTGGTATGGGCATTTAAGCAAAGAAGTTGGAGGCCGCTAGAGTGGAGGAGTCAGCAGCTCAAGGAGACAAAATATATAATGGAAAATATGCTGGATTTGATTTTGGAAAATATGCTGGATTTGATTTTGTATAAACTAGATTTCAGAACTAGTACCAGCACGAATGTCGAGTACTTGGTCTTTAATCCATAAAATGTGACTTCTTAAGGTCATGTGAGGATTACATGAGAAAGGCCTTATACGTTAGCCGGTTAATCCAAAAAATGTTAGTGGATTAATAAAAAGCAGTTGTAATTTTTTTTTAAGTTAATGGGAAATGAACTAGACCCCAAATGATGAGCACTTCGGGGCTGGGACACTTAATATAGGGCTGAGAACAGGAAACTTAGCTAGAGAAACTTAAACTATTCAGTTTTCATTGGAGAGAAATAACTCTTTTTGGAGAAATAATAAAGATAATTTAGTATGAAATAAAGAAGCCCAGAATCTGAAGTCTCCCCTCCACGGATTATATGTGAAGCAGTTCTCACTTAACTATGAAATATTTGGTAAAAACTAGAAAATAAAAATCAACCCTATTTATAAGTGTAAGCTCTTGCATTTTTTTATATCATCCCCTCAGGAGGTTCAAAGTACTTCATTCTCATCATCTCCGGGAGAAAACATTCTCCCTCCTTCCTCTCGCCATTACCTCCAGAATCCCACACCAACCTGAAAAAGGCCCGATGGCGGATCTACGTTCTTCAGGTCTCCATCTCAATCCCACAACTCTCAGTTCCGCATCCCCTTGACCTCGTTTTCCACACACAATTTTTGGTGGGAATGGAAAATACCATTTCATTTCTTTATCTCCATCTCCAAAAATCACATTTTTTCCCTCAGATAGCCAAAGAGGTTAATCAACCAGCAGAACCTCAGCGCTTTGAATGCACGGTTCACCAGCCCCGCTCTCCCCTCAGGGACCTCAAAGGAGCTCTGGTGAGTTACAGTGATCGTGACATGGAGCCTTAGAGATGGAAAGGTCCTTGGGTACCAACTCTTGGGTTGTCCACTTAGAATGACCCCCTCTCAGGCACTGTCGGGCTTACCTTCCCGATTGCCTGAATTCGCCTGTGGTAGGGGCCTCACTAGTTCATGATACCCCCCTTTCAATGGTTAGATAGTACTAATAATGGTTAGAACCTTTTTTTTCTTAAATTGAATTGAAATCTCTCTGTAATCTTTATCTCCTAATCTTGGCTCTAGCCTTTGGGATGAATGACAAAACAAATTTCTTGGGCCGGCCCGGTGGTGCAGCGGTTAAGTGCACACGTTCCACTTCGGCAGCCCGGGGTTCGCCAGCCCAGATCCCTGGTGCGGACATGGCACCACTTGGCACGCCATGCTGTGGTAGGCGTCCCACATATAAAATAGAGGCAGATGGGCATGGATGTTAGCTCAGGGACAGTCTTCCTCAGCAAAAAGAGGAGGATTGGCAGATGATAGCTCAGGGATAGTCTTCCTCAAAAAAAAAAAAAATTTCTTCCCACGGCTACGTGTCAGTTCTTCAAGTACATTCATCAAACCCTAGACCATTCTAATCCAGGCGAATCCACACTTCTCCACTGGATTCTTCAACTGTTCTTGGTATGACATGGTTTTCCAAAGAAAATGTAAAAATGAAAATAGTGCTCTAGTTGTTTTTTTCCCCCTTTTGAAGAAAAAATTCCAAACTATTAACTGTATAATTCAGAGCCACATATTTGATTTCCAGTTTTCTGATTGGAGTATAACAATCTCCAAATTCCCACCCAAAATGGAAATCTAACCTAATGTAGTTTTTTGACTAAAAAAAAACGTATAAAGAGAATTGAAGGGAGAAGTTGAGTCTTGAATTCAGTGTTGGTGCTCTCAGCTCCACGGTCCACTTATTCATAGAAGTTAGAAGGCATTACAGTTAATTATCAGTCACGCCCAGGAGCAGGGAAAGCCCTAACAAATCATACATGAAGCTAAGCTATGGTTTTCATTTCTCCATTGACCTCAATTTCCACACCCACAGGACGAAGGAAAAAACACAGACATCTTTATTTCTTTTTCTAATCTTGCTTACTACATGACAAAAATAACAGCAAACTGAAATTTCCCAAACACGACATTAGAAAGGAATTGAAGCAAAAGCTGGGTTAACAGCAAACTGACAGATGAGAGCTTTCCTTCACCTCCTATCCTTGAACTGGCAACGGAGATTTTATGTTTATTAAACAACTTGAAATCAACTCATCTGTTCTATCTCTCCAGCAATATCTAGTGCACAAAAATAATCTATTCTTTCTACATTTATCTTTTAGAAATTAAAATGTCAAAAACATAATGACATTCGGCTGATAAAATCAACCCTGATAGGTCTGTTACTCACATATTTTTCAGGAAAGCCTGATTGAAGAGGAAACTGGGCAGAAGAAGATTTAAATCCACTGAGCCAGAAGGATTGACAACACCTCAGTATAATCCGGACACTGAAAATTGCATGAATTTCAGAAATTCTTTTGCTAAGTTGCACGTATTTCATAACGAAGTGCTGTGTTGTGAATAAAGTGGCATAAATGTTAATTAAGTATTTCTCTTACTCAGAACTCTGGTGGGGGGGCGACACTGTAAGCCCCTAAAGAGGAAAACCCCAAGTCTGTCTATAGGGGCAGATGAGAACAGAGATGAGATTACGCAAAGTCACCATTATTGGTGACTAAAGGAATCCCGCGGCTCGCCTCCACCACCAGCCTGCCCCGCAGGAACTGTCACCTTTTGGTCCAGGCCAAGAAAGTCGATTCAGTAGTTTTCTGTGGGATTATAGTTTTATCTTTGATCATACTCCATAGAACTAAGATTAGGCCAGGCCAAGGCTCCCTCCCACTTGGAGAGAATTTCCCTTCCCAGATTGTCTCCAACCCCTTTGAAAGTCAGCTGGAACCAGAGAGAGTCTTAGGGGAAAGGAAGCCCTGCTGGGCTCCTAGTCCAACGCTCCTTCTGGCCCCACGTGGCCTCTCCGAGTTCACCAGAGCAAGTGGTGCATATTGAGGTTTGGGACCAAGCCTAAAAATAACAGTGTTCACCTGCCTGATCTCTGGTATTTCTCTTGAGAAATGCTATGGAGTGTAGAGTCAGTTGAAGACAGGATTCAGGTGCTCTGTTCCCTGGTCAAATAGCATTGATATAAGCATAATAGAAGGATAAATGATATAAGCACAGATATAAGCATAAATGTTTTCATCAGCCCTCATAATGACCTTGGAAAGTAGATATTATTGTCCTCCTTTAAAATGAGGAAACTGGGGCTCCCATAGTTGAGACCCGCTCCGTTCTGTCGGGTTCCATGGTCAGTGGCCCTGTATTGCACGTTGAGCTGCCAATGGAACTGGACTTGGAAGCTCCGTTATTTTGTTAATGGGACCTGAAACAGGACACTGGGGCTCATGTAGCAATTTACTGCTGACCATTTCTCTATAAGGTACCAGACACTATGACACTAACATTCTCATTTATCCTTATAACTTTCAATGACTATGAGACCATTTGAAAAACTCAAATTTCAGATAACTTGCCTGATATCACAGCAGTAAACAGTGCCTACATTCACATGGCAGAGATTTAGGCCCTTTATCTCTTTCAATCAGACAAATGGAACCTTCCTTCCCCTCTCCCTGCCCCTCCACCTCAGAAAAGGGCAAGACCTGTGCTAAGGAATTTGAACAGGGATCAGAAACAGACCATGGGGGAGAAAATCCTCCCATTTTAATACAAATATTTACTATTATTTTTATTATATAAAATTAATATATTACATATAATTATATTATAGTAATTATATGTTACATAATATTATATATTATATATAGAGAGAGTGTAAAATTAATATATAAAACTATATATTACTATATTTACTATTGCACAATGCTAGATTTCCCAAACATCTCCCATGGAGGAATCTCTGATATTGAATCAAAGAACTTCACTCCCACTTTCATAAAATTAGGCAGAGATGTGGCCCATAATCTACTTTATGGAACAAAAGGCAAAACCACATTATTTCATTAATCGAGACATATAAGGCAGGATAAGAAGCTTCTATTTGCCAGTAACTTAGTAAATATTCATTTTTCTTAATAAAAACAAAATCATTTACAATCTTTACATTAGTTAACACATTTAAAAAAGAAGGCAACACATCCACTTATTTTTATGCATCCTGTTTGGAGTGTCAGGTTTCCTTCGCCAAAGCTTGTCTTTGGGACCAATTCTTTGGAGGCAGCTGTGGGCCTCCCTGAAGGTGATACAAAGAAGATGCTCATCCAGCTACCTGATGCTGATGTCAGAGGCCTGGGACGGCACCCAGTGATTTGTGACTTATGTGAACATGCAGGGTATCTGATTCTCAAAAGACCCAAATGATTAAGGGGGAGGAGAGTGAAAATGACTCTTTTGTTAAAATTTTAAACATCTTGTTGAATCTGAAGAACTCTCTAACTCATCAATGAAGCCTCGAAAAAGAGTCTGCAGCCTTTCAAAATAAAGAGGGAGGAAACACACCAAATGATACATTTAATGAGATGTTCTCAATATATGTGGCCTTAACTATCTCAAATATGTATGGCTTTAAATGATCAAGTAAGCAAAAGAATGGCTTGAAGATAGACCATGTTAGGAGAGGGTTTAAGACACTGTAGTGTCCTAGAGATGACTGGGAAAGACGCCAAGAGTCACCGCACGCGATAACAGCACTTAAAACGTTCACAGTGGAAGGTGCACTAAAGCAGTATTTCTCAGTGGGGACCCTAGATCCAAAGACTCCCCAGGCTTGTTGATTCAGACTCTCTGGGGCCCAGGCCATCTGCTTTTTTAATAAGCATCCCAGTGATTCTTACGTATACAGACAGTGGAGCATTATTACTCTAAAAAGCAATACATTGCAAATGTTTAAAAGCACTGGGACATTTTCTTAAGAAAACAAAAAAGACCCCTTAGGCATAAGGCCACGACTTCAAGGAGTATTCTCATTGAAGTGCGGCTGCCCCTCTCCAACACGAGACACCATCAGCTGGGAGTTGAAGAAACACATCGTGAACGCCAATTTTCTAAAGCTGTTATTTCCTCAGAGGTAGGAGTTCTCAACCTTGGTGTAACACTGCAATAACACGGGGAGAAAAAAGAAATACTGATGCCTGGGCCCCATTCCCCTCCCTTGGCAATTCTAATTGGTCTGTGGGCTGGCCTCTTCCCAGGGGTTACCAAAGTTCAACCTAGTTTGAGAATTGGCTCCTATCCTTTCTGTGTAAGTTATCAGACACTCCTTCAACCTCTTTATGTCCCTTTACCTCTGCTAATTATCTACGGAGAATAAGTGAAGAAACAGAACCTATTGTATCGAATGAATTGTTATCAGAAACTGTCAGCTCAGGGGCCGGCCCCGGGGCCGCGTGGTTAAGTTCGCCAGCTCCGCTTTGGAGGCCCAAGGTTTTGCTGGTTCCGATCCTGGGCGCGGACATGGCACCGCTCATCAGGCCATGCTGAGGCGGCATCCCACATGCCACAACTAGAAGGACCCACAACGAAAACATACAACTATGTACTGGGGGGCTTTGGGAAAGAAGAAGAGAAAAAATTAAAAGAAAAAAGAAACTGTCAGCTTAGCTCAGATGCCAAAGGGATGGATGAGGGAGGCAAGGTGAGGGAAGAACCAAATGGTTTGTAGTTTTTATTGCTTCCAGGCAAAGATGACTCAACGACCCCCCAGTTCAAGTTTAAACTGACAGGACCAGTAAGAAAGGAGCTGTGCCGTGGGAAGGAGGGAGTCTGTGTGTGAGGTGTTGTGAAGAAGGTGTCAACCACAAAAATGCAGGAACAACTGCATTTCCCTAACATCCGGGTCATAACAAACTAAACACAAGGAACCTTAAATACATTTCCATTTTTAATTTAAAAAATAAATAACAGCAAATCTGAACAAAATGTTTCTGCTTCAATGCACATATTCCTAACTGTCCGCGTTTGAAACCCAACTAGGTTACAAAATCATGGCAACAGTTTTTGACACAGTTTGGATGAACAACTCACAAAATCTGACTGACAGATGAGTTCGGGCAGCATACACTGAAGACCAGCCTTGACCGGATTAGAAGAATCAGTCTGAAATCATCAACTTGAAAGGAAAACTGTCTTTTTTCTTTTGGAGATTAGAACTGACGATTCCACTGTCAACCTACGCAAAGAGGAACTCACCTTTTCCAACTTAATTTTAAAATCCCCCTTGGTCATGGTGCACGAGCCTAAAAGCCTTTCCTCAGAAACTTAGTTTCCTTCTGACTCTTTTTCATTCACTTAGAATAAAAGCAAGCTAGGGGCTGAAAGGATCTGAAGACATGTAGCCTCAAATATATATACGTGTGTACATATATATGTACACGAGGCAATTGCGGCCCAGGGACTGACTACGAATTGACTTGCCAACAGGTGCACACTCTTTACGGTCTTGTTTTGTGTTGATGGTGGGGTTTTTCTCTCCTTGTAATTGAACCCTCGAAGTGAGGGAAGGAAGGTACAAATTTGAAGGGACTTCTAAATACCTTTTGCAAAATGACAGGTGGACACAGACGTGCTGGAAGTAGTGTATGTCTGGATCCGAGAGGTGGTGACAGGAGTGTATACCTACGGAAAATTTCATCCATCTGTGCACCTAAGATTTGTGCCCTTAAGAGTAGGTAAGTTATTTCTCAATCTTAAAACAAGAAATCACCCCATGATCTGGGGCAAGTAGAGGGGAAGGAAAAGGTAGCTCGGAAAGGCTTAGCAAAGGTAGGTTGGTATCTCAGATCCTGGGTTATCTCCGGTGTCTTCTTAGGGGTCTGTGGTGTGGCAGCAGTTTGCAATGGGTCTCTCTGCCAGGAGAAAATGACTAATTTTGGAATCAAGATGGGAAGGTGGCAGAGGAGAAGGCAACCCAGCTTCCAGCAGCCTTATCTACGGTTTCACTTTCCTCTTGCCAATCCCACAGCACACCACAGCCTTTGTACACCAAGGCTGTTCCCACTGAACACACTGAATAGCCACACCCTGGCATTCAGTAAGGGCTTAATACATGTTGAAGGAAACAATTCTTGAAAAAAAATTTCAAAGCAAGACAAATCACCAGGACACAGAGAGAGAAAAAAAGGGACTAAAAGAAAATTCCATAAATTAATATCCACAAAGTTTGCGACAATCTGGGGGCTACTTTCAATGTCTGTCAATGCTCCAGAGTTCTTATCAAGGGAAAAACCCACTTCTTCTCCTTTATTCCCTGCCCCTCATTGCTCCCTTATTTAAGGTAATCATAAGGCATTTCTTTGCAGTCTTCCTCGTGGACTTCAGGACAGACAACATTTATGATGTTTTGTCAAGTATGACTCTTTCTAATCCAGTAGCTTCCAAAGGAGAAGACCCTTCCAATGTCCCCTATAATTTATTATTCACAACATTACCTGGAATGCTTTGAATTCAGGCAGGAGAGACCTAGTATTTCCATTAATGTGGAAAGGGAGTCATATGGAAGAATGCGTTATATTAAAAAATGGAAGGTATTTGGGCATTGATGGACCAGATTTCCCCAGCCTCTGATCAAAGCCCAGACTGTAGGAGTCACCTCCACTGCGCTGAAGGGACGTGCGTTAGGTTTGGCTTGTTCGTGACCCAGTTTACAGCTTTCTATTTTAATGGCAGCCTGGAAAGTAGGGTGAGGCAGACACATCCCCTCCCACCAGTCTACCAGGCTCCTCATCAGCCTTCCACCCCTCCTCTTCATTCTCTTCCTTCAATCTCTCGAGTTCTGTCCACTTCAAGCCCTCTTCAGTTCTTGTTAACACTGTGTCTCTAGTCATAAGTGACTATGAAAGAGACTCCAAAAGATGCCGTCTTTGGGAGAAGGACTGTATGTGTGGAACTAACCTGCACTCCCATTCCAAATTACCTTGAAAAACAAGGAGCGTCAACAACGCTCTTAGAGAGTTCTGAGTTGTACTCAGGCCTAGCAGAGAGAAGGATGGACCATGCCATGAGTACCTGCTACTTCATATATTCGATCTCATCTGAACCTCACAATACCTGTGTGGCAGGTTTTATCCCCATTTCGAAAGGTGAAAAAAGGAAAGCTCAGAGAATTTCAAATAATTTGAGGAAGTTTGCAAAGTTAACAGATGATGTAGCTGGGATGATCTGACACCGAATGGCTTTTCTTCCAAAGCCCGGGCTCTTCCCATTATATCACATTGTAGGTTCTTCTGGATGGTGGTGAAGAATAAGCTTCTCCTCGCCGCTTTTAAGCATGTACACTCTCTTCTTGAGTAACGGTGGACACATCTCAGAGGTTTTCCTTCCCAGACCCTATGATGAATGAACATGTCTCTCCTAAGAGAGGTCGTGGTGACGCAGGCACACAAGCAAAGAGGCAGGAAAGCAAATCCCAATTCTCGGAGCTGAAACCCTTTTCTCTCCTCCCTTGACCTCAGAGGAAAGGGGCCTGGGCCCGCTGGTGGGAGAGACTCCTGGTGAGCTTCCCCATGTGGAGCTGGGGGACCCACACCCAAAGAGTGTTCTACTTTGCCATAAACACCTAAGCAGACTAGAAACGTCGGGGACACCTCCACTGCTGTTCCAACTGGGGGAGGGATTAAAGAGTTGGCAGGGTTGTCTGCTAATCTAAGTGTTACTGGGGACAGCCTCAATTAGCAAGCTGAGTTGGTACGAATCTCTCATAGGGTTTTCTGCGGTTAGCCTCAATTTCCTTATCTGCAAAATCAGCGAGTGGTGTGTCCGGCCTTTAAGGCCCTTCTAGCTCAAAATGTCTTTAACTTTGTGCGGCTGTTTATGTAGGTGTAGGTAATATCTGTTATCTAAATCACCCCATTTTTTCTTTCTGAAAGGAGTACTGACATTAGTACCATAAACATGTAATCAAATTAATTCCACAATCAAGAGGAATAAATAATCAAAGGGAGATATTGCACTTCAGGGTAAAATCAGGTTGCAGACAGGGGCCGCTGAGCCCTCCAAACGGGATCTGGAAGAGAAGCTGTTGAGCCTGGGCTTCTAATCCCTTATATCCAGTGATCTGAGCTCAGAGGAGGGGACAGGACAAGAAACTGTGTGTGTAAAAGAAAGAGCTTCAAAGGAGTCCATGGTAGAAGGAGCGACTGCCGTGTGGTGAGGGCCATTAGTCCACTAGTCAGGAGCGTGAGCGACCCCCGGGAGGGTTGGGGCAGCTTTCCTGTGTCACAAGTCGGTGGGAGTGGGGGGACACAGGAGCTCAGGGCTCATGACTGAGTCCATGTTTTTTCAATAATGATAGCCATTCATACTTGAAAGCAGCCAATCTCCATTAAAATATATTCTTTCCTCAAAGGAGACACAGTAGACGTTAGAAAGATAAGATTATTTTGGCTACCAAAGTAGTTGATATCAGTCTTTCCCAACATTTTACGAGATAGGGTATGTCCACGTGAGAAAACTAAGTCTGAAGCACAGCTTTCCAGAAGCAAAGCAGGAAGTCCCTCCAAGGAGTCGGTTACTGGGTTGTTCCAACACTGCGGAAGAACTTGTCCAGGCTTTTGTAGACCCCCGGGGTTCCGCACTGGAGGCTGACATTTAATAATGGCCAGGGAGAGCTCTCCCTTGAGAAACACACAGGATACAGCCAATTCTGGAATTCCGCGTGGACTGGAGAAGATGTGGCATGGCTCAAACATCAATCAAAGAGACGCCTTCAAAACAGCAAAAGCAGTTTTGAGCCGCTGAACCTCATCCCAGGTCAGGAAGGGCGGTCAGCAGGGGGCCCGGTGCAATGAGGACACTGCCTCCTTGGGCCAGTTCTCAGGCATCAGCTGTCCGAGGTGCTCAGAGTTCCAGAGAGCGGACAAGATCCTTACTGGGACCCAGGCTCAGAAGAAAGGATGCCAGACTTCCGAGCTTTTGGAGGGGGTGGGGGTGGGGCCTTGGCTTCTCTCCGGACAGGCAATGGGGGGGCAATCTGAGGGAGCAGACACAGGAAAATAGAAGTGAGTCTTATCTGTCTTCCCAATTCTGCCTTCTCCTCCACATTCTGACGTCTGCTTTAGCTTCTAACTGATGTGAATTTATCTACACAGCCTTTGCAAGGTGAAAACCGAAATAAGACTGATTTATCCTCCTTGTCCTTCTTGAGTTAATCAGAGGCACACCAACTCTGCTATCTCCCCACCACTTGGGTACTTGGCATACATACAGTGGGCACTCCATAAATATTTGTTGAATGAACAAACGAAACCCATCAGAGGCCATTCCAGAATAACTGTCACTCACTCAGAAAAGTAAACTCTGGAAATGTGAACAGAACTCACTTATTTCACTCACCTGTACCCAGGCTGAGGTACAGAGGACCCCTCCACCTTCAGTCTGATGAAAAGGTCTACTGCGTATCTTCCTTCCCATGGAAAACTCCCCTATTTTCCATGGTTTCAGAATGAACCAAGAACTGCTTAGACTGACAAATCTATGGAAAACCTGCCTCCTAAAAAGCATGGAAACTCCAAGGCTGCGCTCCCATGAGTGCTGCTCTCTGGACCCAGGGTCAGCCCCAATGTCCTACCTCCGTGGAGTTCCTCTGGCTGCTCTCATGGGGCTTGCTTTTGGGGGGAGGGGGTGGTGGGACAGGAGCAGTCATCAGCCCATCTGTCTGCAAAGAGGGGGAGCCTAGAAATGATGCAAAGGAGATGAGCAGAGAGAAGAAGTCATCCAGGAATCTCACAGAACTTCTGCTTGCCACGTTAACACCTAAACCAACCTGGTCAATCAAATCGCTAAGATCATATTCCATGGTTTCTGTGGACAGAACGAAAAAGACCTCTCACCCCTGGTGACAAATGTAGCACCCCTCGCTCACCAGCAGGATTCATAAAAACTTCTGAAGTAAAAATTCCACTTTTGGTTCAGGGTTTTTACTATCAAGCTGAACAGAAGAACAGTTTCTAGAACTTAGGGTATTGCTCTGCTCTCCCATACATCCCAAGGACTTAGAAAAAAGGTCACATAGTAGGCGGCCAATAAATTTTGGTTAAATTTAACTGACCTGTCTTAGTTTCATCCTTTAAAAGGTGCGATTGCCACTTCCTCCAGGAAACCTTCCCTGATTCTAACTCTTGGTTGACCTTTGTCTCCCGTGTGGCAGGATGACCTGCCTCTCCATTATTCCTTTGTATCAAGGGTACTTTGTAATTCCTCTCAGGCATGTGTATTGCTGATTCCCCAAGTCTGATTGCAAATAGTATATGGAATGGGTCTACTTCTTGCTCTTACTTCAGACCCTCCCCTGCCTAAAATACAGGGCTACCTACCCATTAGTTCATAAGTTACTTACTTCCTATCTGGTCCTGGCATGCATCTACTTCATTTACACATTTACAACTGGAAAAGGGGCAGTGAGACCCTTTGGATCAGGATACAGAAAAGCTTACTGAGTACTAACGACCCAAAAGGACTCCTCATCAAACTCTAGTCTAATTGTTTTACACCCACTACCACTGAGCTGAACCAACTTGGCCACAATCTCATACACCTGGTGGCAGTTTTGTTAAAAATTGCCCAGGTTCACAAACATACTCCATTCTCTTGTAAAACAGATCTAAGGCACATATATAGGAAACTTACTCAGGGTCCTGGTAGCCTTAGGAGTGAGTGGAGGCGGGCTCAAGGGCGTCGACTGAGGAGGTGAGGAACCATGAAACGGCGTCAGCCGACTGTCCGACAGTTGGAGACTCTTTGGCCTTTGTGTTTTTCTGGAGGGGCTCTAGCACGGGGGTGGGGGAGACACAGAAAAACATCCTCACAGTTAGGAAGGCTGAGCTCATCAACACTGAACAACCTTGTCTACTGAGCAGAAACTTGTTAAAGGGCGTAATGCCAGGGGCCATTTTGAAGCTTACTCCACCGTCAGGCGGTGCGCACCACGGCAAAGAGACTGACAGGGAATCATTGGGCCACAGACTGTTTTCTGGCAGGCCACGGACTTAATTTTGACCACAGGTGGACTGTGTCATTTAGGTTGGAAATGAGCCACCCTGATTCTCAGGGAAAGTTGATCTTGCCACACTTAACTCGATGTGGCTTTTGCAGGAAAAAGTACCTCATTTTTTTAAGTTAAAAGAAGAGAAATGACAATGTTTTGGACTGACTCATGGAACATGGTGGCGAGAACCACAACTCCAAGCATCAACCCACAAGTTTATATTGTGGGTACCAGATCTTGAGCCATTATTGATGTAGAGACTCAAATTCCCTGTACGTGCTTTTCTCAGCACCATCTGAGATCCGACACCACCACAGGCTACTGCATTCTGGGAAAGCCACTGCCAGGCTTCTATCTGGGGACTCACGGCTGTGAAGGGAACGGGGATGTGCCTGGCTACAGGGAAAGCACTGGCAAAGCTCTGGTGCTTTTTTTTTTACCATCAGGTCAGGTTCTGGTGCTCTCTCTGCAATGACCTGGGACTTGCTCAGGCTCCAGTCTTTTCTCTTGAACTTGCTCATCCGGTTCTCACTGTCTTCTCTGAGGGGCAGATCTTCAACTCTGGCACCTGACGAGGCCCTGCGCTCCAAAAGTGGCTCCAAGATTGACCTATCAGCCGAGAACAAGGGCAAGAGCACAAAACACTGACCATCTGACAGTCAAAATTTCCTCCAGAAAGACAGGGGTCATGACTCCTCAACCTAATCCTGACCTGTAACTTCCCTCTCAGATTCTGCTCTGGAACCACACAGCCTGTGTTCAAAGCCTACCTACACTGACTTGTTTGGTGACCTTGGGCAGATAACCTCTTCATACCTCAGTTTCCTTATCTATAAAGTGGGGGCAATAATGGCACCCACCTCGTAGGGCTCTTACAAAATCTTAGAACAGTGCCTAGCATATACGAGTACTCTTTAAATGTTTTTTAATTACTATGATAGATTTTCAAGCACCACAGTGAAAACTGATTCATTCAAGAACCAAGATTAGATGCTATATAGAGAGAGGGGAAGAGTCTGATGAGAAACAGGAGTCACGAAATCTCTCTCCATAAATTACTTATTAATTGCAAAGGGAAAAATAGTAACTACGCAGAGAATAAAATGGATAACACTGAAACTACATGATCGATTAACATCACCAATAAGGGACAAATGGACACAATGTGTGTCTGGATTTGATACTTGACAAGGATACAACATCACATAAAAATGTATAACCTGAATCCTAAGCACAAGGACACATAAGACAAACCCAAATGAAGGGAAATTCCATAAAATAACTGGCCCATAATCTTAAAAAAAGTCAATAATATGAGAGACAAGGAAAGGCTAAGGAAACAATTTCAGATCAAAGAAGAATAGAGAGACATGGCTAAATACAACATGTGCTCCTGACTGGATCCTGCACCAGAAATTGCTATAAAAGACCTTACTGGGACAACTGAGAAAACTGAAATATGGGTTGTAGCTTAAAGTACTGCGTCAATGCCAAATTCCCTGAATTTAGAGGCTGCCGTTAAACAGGACGATCTGCTTGTTCTTCTAAGAGAACGTGTGCAACCTACTCTCCAATGGTGGAGCACGCTGAGGGAGAGGACACAGCGCGAATGAATGCGGCAAGTGAAAAAAAGCTATAAAAAAGATATTATATCTTTATGATGGGTATCGCTTACAGCTTCTGAATAGGTGTTTAATAAGCCCTGGTTTGATTAAAAATTCGTAGATTTTGCTCTGAAAAAAAAGGGTTGGAGGGACAAATAGGCAAAGCACAGAAGATGTTCAGGGCAGTGAAATTAGTCTGTGTGATACTACAACGGTGAATACATGTCACCATACATTTACCAAAACTCCTAGAATGTACAACACCAAGAGTGAATCCGGAGATAAACTATGGACTCTGGGTGATTATGCTGTGTCACTGAAGTTTCATCAATTGTAACAAATGTCCCACTCTGTGGGGGATGCTGACGGTCGGGGAGGCTGACCGTGTGTAGGGCAGTGCCATGTAAGAACTCTCTACTTTCTGTTCAATCTTGCTGTGAACTCTAAAGAATAAAGTCTATAAACAACACGAAAGCTTTGATATGAAGTAAGATAATATAAAAACTGATGTCAGCTCTTAGACTTTAAAAATTAAAAGATTCTATTCAGCAGAAAGCATCATTAGTAAACTAAAACTATTTCTTATACATATTTTAGATGGTAAATATCTTTAATATATAAGAAACTTTTACACATCAAAAAAATATGGGGGTGGGGGCCAGCCCAGTGGCTCAGTGGTTAAGTTTGCACGTTCTGCTTCATTGGCCCCGGGTTCACCGGCCCAGATCCCAGGTGCGGACATGGCACTGCTTGGCAAGCCATGCTGTGGCAGGCATCCCACATATAAAGTGGAGGAAGATGGGCACAGATGTTTGCTCAGGGCCAGTCTTCCTCAGCAAAAAGAAGAGGATTGGCAGCAGTTAGCTCAGGGCTAATCTTCCTCAAAAAAAAAAAATGAGAAGTTCAATTTTTTAAAAGCATCAAAGGATATAAACAGGTATTTCATGAAAAAAGAAGTCCAAGTAATTTTTAAAAGTTTAGTATTATTAAATACATAAACATTAAAATAAGATATTTGGCGGGGATAATTGGGCAAAGACTTCTTTACATTTTTTTAATGAAAAAATTCAAACATAAAAAAGTGAAGACAATACAATAAACCCCTACGCATACATGACTCAGCATCAACAGTGATCAACTTCTGGCCTATCTTTGTTTCCTACACACACCAGTCACATTCCTCGCCCCTCACTGGATTATCTGGAAGCACTTCCTGGATGACATATCACCTCATCTATAAATATTTCAGTGCATATCTCTATAAGACAAAGGTTCATCTTCATAAGATAACTACAGTCCTATCATCATTCCTAAAAGATTCCTTAATTTCATCAAACATCCAGTCAATGTTCAAACTTCTTGATTGTCTCATAATTTTTCCTCTAAGTGCTTTGTCGGAATCAGAATCCAAACAGGATTCACTCCTGTATTTGGCTGATAAGGCTTCTTAAGTCACTTGAAGCCTTTTAACACTGTAGGCCCCTCTTTCTACAAAATATTTTTGCCTTCTTCTGTGAAGATACAGAACGAGAAAGTTCCAGGGAAGTCTGCTTAAGGAACCACTGGAGTCACAAATGGAAATGCTTCTAGACTGCAGTTTCTTTTTCTTACTTCAAATTATTCTCTCCATTTATGAATCATTTTTTAAAAAAGTCTTCATGTCTGAATTTTCAAATTTTTGGTATTTGCCAGTTCTTGGAATATTTAAGAGGAAGCCAGTCACTATTATTTATCTTAAATCTGTACTAATTTAAAAATATCATAGAACTAAATTCCAAAAAGACCCTAATTATTCTTTTTTTTAAATTTAAAAATTTTTTTTAAATTTTATTGAGTTAATGATAGGTTACAATCTTGTGAAATTTCAGTTGTGCATTAATGTTTGTCATTCGTGTTGTAGGTGCACCACTTCACCCTTTGTGCCCACCCCCCACCGCACCTTTCCCCTGGTATCCACTAAACTGTTCTTAGTCCATAATTTTAAATTCCTCATATGAGTGGAGTCATACACAGATTATCCTTCTCTCGCTGGCTTATTTCACTTAACATAATTCCCTCAAGGTCCATCCATGTTATTGCAAATGGAATGATTTTGTTCTGTTTTGCAGCTGAGTAGTATTCCATTGTACATATGTACCGCATCTTCTTTATCCATTCGTCTGTTGATGGGCACTTAGGTTGCTTCCATGTCTTGGCTATTGTAAATAATGCTGCAGTGAACATTGGGATGCATAGGACTTTTGGGATTGCTGACTTCAAGCTCTTTGGATAAATACCCAGTAGTGGGATGGCTGGATCGTATGGTAGTTCTATTTTTAATTTTTTTCTTTTTTTAAAGATTTTATTTTTTTCCTTTTTCTCTCCAAAGCCTCCCAGTACATAGTTGTATATTCTTCGTTGTGGGTCCTTCTAGTTGTGGCATGTGGGACACCGCCTCAGCGTGGTTTGATGAGCAGTGCCCAGGATTCGAACCAACGAAACACTGGGCCGCCTGCAGCGGAGCGCACGAACTTAACCACTTGGCCACGGGGCCAGCCCCTCTATTTTTAATTTTTTGAGGAATCTCCATACTGTTTTCCATAGTGGCTGCACCAGTATGCATTCCCACCAGCAGTGTATGAGGGTTCCTTTTTCTCCACAACCTCTCCAACATTTGTTACTATTAGTTTTAGATACTTTTGTCATTCTAATGGATGTAAGGTGATATCTTAGTGTAGTTTTGATTTGCATTTCCCCGATGATCAGCGATCATGAGCATCTTTTCATGTGCCTATTGGACATCAGTATATCTTCTTTGGAGAAATGTCTGTTCATGTCTCCAGCCCATTTTTTGATTGGGTTGTTTGATGTTTTGTTGTTGAGTTGCGAGACTTCTTTATATATTATGGATATTAAGCCTTTGTCAGATATATGACTTGCAAATATTTTTTCCCAGTTAGTGGGTTGTTTTTTTGTTTCAATCCTGTTTTCATTTGCCTTGAAGAAGCTCTTTAGTCTCATGAAGTCCCATTTGTTTATTCTTTCTATTGTTTCCCTTCTCTGAGAAGGCATGGTGTCCAAAAAGATCCTTTTAATACTGATGTCAAAGAGTGTACTGCCTATGTTTTCTTCCAGAAGCCTTATGGTTTCAGGTCTCACCTTGAGGTCTTTGATCCATTTTGAGTTTATTTTGGTGAATGGTGAAAAAGAATGGTCAATTTTCATTCTTTTACATGTGGCTTTCCAGTTTTCCCAGCACCATTTGTTGAAAAGACTTTCTTTTCTCCATTGTAGGCCCTCTGCTCCTTTGTCGAAGATTAGCTGTCCATAGATGTGTGGTTTTATTTCTGGGCTTTCAATTCTGTTCCATTGATCTGTGCACCTGTTTTTGTACCAGTACCATGCTGTTTTGATTACTGTAGCTTTGTAGTACGTTTTGAAGTCAGGGATTGTGATGCCTCCTGTTTTGTTTTTTTTTCTCAGGACTGCTTTAGAAATTCGGGGTCTTTTGTTGCCCCATATGAATTTTAGGATTCTTTGTTCTAATTCTGTAAAGAATGTCATTGGGATTCTGATTGGGATGGCGCTGAATCTGTAGATTGCTTTAGGCAGAACGGACATTTTTAACTATGTTTATTCTTCCAATCCATGTACATGGAATGTCTTTCCATCTCCTTATGTCGTCATCCAATTCTCTCAGAAATGCCTTGTAATTTTCATTATATAGGTCCTTCACTTCCTTAATTAAATTTACCCCAAGGTATTTTATTCTTTTTGTTGAGATTGTGAATGGTATTGTGTTTTTGAGTTCTTTTTCTGTTAGTTCATTACTGGAGTATAGAAATGCTACTGATTTATGCAAATTGATTTTATACCCTGCAACTTTGCTGTAGTTGTTGATTACTTCTAAGAGTTTTCCAATGGATTCTTTGGGCTTTTCTATACATAAGATCATGTCGAAAAAGACCCTAATTATTCTTAAAACCACCAAGCCAAATCAAACAAAAAGAATCACCTAAAACAGTAATTGGTCAGCGAGAAAAAAAGAAACAAGAAGCCAGGATTCCACGGGATCAGTTATCACTCTACCTGAGAGGTGAGAATGGAGGTGAGTGACTGTGGGTCACTAGACAGACAAAGATGTGAGCTTCACCAGGGCCAGTTAGGAACCTAACTAAACTATTAAGTAACTGTCGTGTAGTCCCACAGTGTCTGTGTTACTTTTTTCTTACAATGACTACTTCAATGATTTTCCTGAAACATCAAAGATTAATTTTTTTCTAAAAAATTCTAGTTTGGGGCTCCTTTGCTGGTGCTCTCAGCACTTACTTAGTCGGCCTGCTGTGTAATCCCTCTGGCTTCCCTTAACACAACGCACTGTGCTTCAGAAAGTAAGTCTCTTTCTGCGCCTTAGCCTCTCATTTGCCAAACAGGATAGATACATCCTATTCCCCAGCAACAAAGAAGACCCTTTATAGACGGCACACCCAATAATCACCTTGAAAGTTTTAATGAATACTGTGACATAACATTGGTGACAGGAGAGTCAAGGTCATTAGGTGCAAATCAGTTTGAGCTGCTTTAAAGAAATATCCTGAATAAATCCGAGAAAATGTTATTAATGGCTCCTCCTTACTCACTGGGGAAATTTGGGCAAGAGTAATAAGCTGCCTTGCCTGGGGTCACGGCACAAAGACGACCCTATTCACCTATTTTACGGCCCTAACGTATCAGCAATCACTGTGTCTCCGATTTTCAACAGCTGTTTCAAAACTTTTCTTTTTTCAGTGAGACAGAGTTTATTTAAGAAAAGAGTCTTATTAAACAGAAGAGGCAGTTCCAGTCCACAAAGTAGGCTGTATCTCTTTATGGCATGAAAAAAACATAGAAGACAAAAAATAAACAAATGAATCAGGTATTATCCAATATGTAGGAATTCAAAAGATTAAAAATAGTGCAAACACTTGTATGGGTGAATATATGATGAAAATCATATAATCACTCATATATTGCATATGGCACTGCATACTGGTATTTGATATCAAGAATTGTAAAAAATTTCATCCTCTGGCTAGGTAGTGTATGCTTCTGGAAATGCATCCTACACTTGATCTTAACCAAAAGGCCGAGAAATGATCTGAGAATGTATCCTAAATAATCGAAAAGTGGTATGTATACTTATGTTTGCGAAAATTCTCTTTTTTTTCCTGAGGAAGATTAGCCCTGAGCTAACTGCTGCCAATCCTCCTCTTTTTTTCAGCTGAGGAACAGTGGCCGTGAGCTAACATCCGTGCCCATCTTCCTCTACTTTATATGTGGGACGCCTACCACATCATGGCTTGCCAAGCGGTGCCATGTCTGCACCCAGGATCTGAACCAGTGAACCCAGGCTGTCAAAGCGGAACGTGTGAACTTAACCGCTGCACCACTGGGCCAGCTCTAGAAAATTCCTTTTTTTTTTCTTTTTCCTCCCAAAGACCCCTGGTACATAGTTGCATATTCTTCGTTGTAGGTCCTTCTAGTTGTGGCATGTGGGATGCTGCCTCAGCGTGGTTTGATGAGCAGTGCCACATCTGCGCCCAGGATTCGAACGAACGAAACACTGGGCCACCTGCAGCGGAGCGTGCGAACTTAACCACTCGGCCATGGGGCCAGCCACTCTAGAAAATTCTTAATAATAAAAATGCATTTTATTTTGATACACGCTAAATGCTTTGTATTAAATTTATAAACAACTTTTCTGTTACCTGTTTAGAAATAATGATAGAGCTTAAATATAGTAGGAGAAGGATTAACTATGGCACATTCGTATGATGCAATGGCATTTGGCCATCAGAAAGCATAATAAAAATTGATAATAATAAAGTTAATAGCAACATGGAAAATGCTTATAATAAAAAGACAAAGAGGAAAAGCAAATTATCAAACTACATGTATGCTATAATTCCAACTATGTAGAGATATCTATGCCAATGGAAAAGGATGGATAAATACTTTAGGAAGCACTAAACATTTGATTGCAAGGTAGTGGGCATTTGGACAGGTTATTTTTGCGATACAGTTATTTAATATGGAATTACAAATTTATGAATAAATGGTGAGTCAATTAACTTGACTTACATTCAACACTAAAATATATAATGATGCTAAATACTCATCATGTATATTAAATTAAGTAGTAAATCACAAAATGGTACATACAATGCTTTGCTACTTGTATAAAATGTATATATGCTTTTTTTGCATTATATAACTAAAGCTTAACAGTGGTTATTCTGAGTGATGAAGTCATAAGCATTTTTCCTTTTAAAAGTTCTAGTATTTTGAAAAATTTCTACAAGTACATATATTAATTTTATAATTAGTAAAATATTGTTTTAAAATAGTATCTTAAAACAGAAATGACACAATTACAAATTCACTCCTTTAAAATATTTCAAATTTGAACATATGGAAAAGCACTCCACGTTTTTGGCAAGGAACACTCAACATCAAAATCCATCAATCCTCCTAAAGTTAGTCCATAAATTTAACGTGATTCCAGTAAAAACAGCAATAGGACTCTAGACAAGTTAATCCAAAAGTGAGCAATGAATAAACTAGCCAAATAAATTCTGAAAAGGCTTACTAGAAATGAAAAACCGTTTAAGCCTAAAGTAATTAAAACTGCACAGGCTTAGTGCATGAACACACATGTAGGTCAAAGAAATGGGGAAAAAGTCCATAAATAGACCAAAAAACATTTGATTTCCTTATAAGGTTGACATTTCAAATCAGTACAGAAAAGATGTTTTGCTCACTAACTGTCATAGGCAGAACTGGGGAGTCATGTGGGGAAAAAACTGTTGGCTTCATACCTGCACTTTATCCTAGAATAAATCCCAAAGGATCTCAGATTCAACTGTGAATAGTGAAACGCTAAAATTAGTTTTTGTAGTCTTAGAGAGGGGAGGGCCTTTAATAAGGATATAATATCCAGAAGTCATATAATCAAATATTACTTTATTTGACTGCACAAAAAAATTAGCACAACTAACTGAAAAATTAGAGGCAAAGTTGAAAGACAAAGGAGCAGTCAGGGGAAATATTTCAACTCCTATCACAGACAAAAGCCAACATCCAACAGAAAAATATACACGAAATAACTGACCGTAGTTCACAGAAAATAAAAACAGCTACTAAACAAAGGAAAAGATGCTCAACTTCACACAAAAGAAATAAAAACAAAACAAAAAACCATGTATACCAAGAAAATATTTTCCACCTATGAGATCGGCAAAAATTCTTTTTAAAAGTCTTTTTAAAAAAATTCTTTTTAAAAGTTTTTCAAAAAGTCTTTTTACTGATAATCCACACTTTGGTGGCAAGGTGCGGGTGATGACCAGGCACCGTTCCACGCTGCTGGGGCAGCTGTAACTTGGGATAATCTCTATGGAAGTCAGTTGAGGAATAATTTTGAAAATTGCAACTATACATGTTTGACAGAGCAATTTCACTTATGGACTTTTTCTCAACTTGATATACTTGTATATTTACAAAATAACTTATTTTTAAGGTTATTCAAGGCCACACTGCTGTGACAGTGATAGACAGAGATCAACTACATGTCCAACACTCGGCAGTGGTGGAATGCAACATGGTGCAGACACACCAGGAGACGTATGCAGCTCAGAGAAAGGAGGAGGCTCTTTATGTTCTGAAATGGAATGATTTTCAAGAGATAGTAAGCAAAAGAAGCAAGGTAAAGAGAGTATTATATGCTGCCATTCATATAAAAAGAAAGTGTGGGGAAGAATATCTATTTAGGTGTTGACTGTGTACGTCCAAAGCGCTGTGGAAAGGCGCTGAGAATCCGAATGCTCACATCACTCGCCCCTCGAGAGTGGTACTGGAGAGTCAGGGATCAGGGACTGAAGGGAGGTTTCTCGTGACGTACCTTTTTGTGCCTTTGGAATTTCATATTATGTGATTATATGAACTATTCAAAAAATAAATACAAATTTAGAAATTATTTTTTTGAAAACATGATAAAAAGCAACGACTACAAGCTAACATGAAGAAATAAACCAGTACGTGATAGGGTGGGTGACAGGTCGCGATAGGATTACGGGGGATTTACTGCTTTTTCATTTTTCCTAACAGTCGCTATTATTATGTAAATAATGAGATTCCTCACAGGAAGACAATGAGAACGACCCCAAGGCTAATAAGCCAGACTCTGAATTACTTCCCTTAGGAGGTGAGGCAGCCACACTGGCCAAGCCTCACCTGCCCAAAGGCAAACGCTACCCCACCCTCCCGGCAATCAAAGATGGAACCCTTACCCATCAGATCCTGGTCTGGAAGGAGCATTATCAGACGAGTTAGAAGAGGTGGAAACCACAGAGGAAGCCACCGAGGTGACGGACAATCTCCGCAGTGTAGACGACATGATGTAGGGCAGCACGATAGACCCCGTGCGGCTTTGCTTCCTCTCGGTCAAGTTGGGTGGCTGGAGAACACATGACCCCGCATGGTTAGCTGGCCTGGAACTCAGCCCACACGAACTGGTGCAGCCCCCCTGCTCGTTTGTGGCAAGTGCCCACTCGTCCTGGCTGGCACCCCACTCTGATCGGTTGGTGCCTGTGCTGCCTCAGTTGTTAAATATTGCAAATACTTATATTCTTAGTTACAGACACAACTTAAACCTACCTTGCGAAGACTACAGAAAAATTCATCATCATCTGCTGTCAGACACAGATGAAAACGCAAGGCGTGCCTGCCCCACAACAAAACAACAAAACCCCGCCTGCTTCCCCTGCTTAGCTTCTTTCAGACATTTAAAAACAAGAATATTGGCCTAAGAGAAAAGTTTTAGACTGAAAGTACAGACCTGAAGCTTAACCTGGTGAAGCTTAGGAAGTAAAGCAACATTGATCTACTTTCTATGTCCCTACTAGGAGTGATTGCCCCCATAGGCCACCACAGCAAATTTATATACTAATATTGGCCTGGTTCTAATAACAACGCAATTTATTAGGTTAAAGTCACAGTCTTTGCCATCTAGGAACTTGTGTGCAAAAGACAAATGCTTCTAGAAGAAAAGTGTTAACTGGCAGTAGGCTAGGAGGTACCTTCTTAGGAAGGCATGGCTGAACACTTGGACAACTGAAAGAGATGGTCAAAAAGATACTCCGGAGCCAAATGTAGTGGAGACGGGCTGTGGGAATAGCGTAGAGGAGCACATGAAAAGAAATTCAGGGGTCTGATGCAAGCAAGGAGAATTTGAAAACCAGGGGTTCAAGAATAAGACGGTTAAAGAGAGGAGGGTGAACGCATGTTAAAAAGTGCAGATAAAGGAAGCTGGAAGGAAGCACACGATCACCTGCTGGAGAGAAAAGGTTAGCGCGGGCACCAAGTCAGCCAACGTCCCCGGGGGAAAAAAGAAAATCGTAGCTAGGAGAAATGCGTTAGAACTGTCAAAAAAAAAAAAAAATCATGAAATCGGCTACATGCATTGTAAAATGTACTTCACAATTCTTTCTCCCTTTCAAAGGTGTAAAAGTATAACTTTTCATCAAAATAAAAAATAAAGATGAGGAAAAACTTAAGAATTGGGCTAGACAGGATAGGAACAACCGGTGTCTGGGATTAGCAAGACCTCAACTTCTAGCAGAGCGGTTCTCAGAGTGTGGCCCCAGGTCAGCAGCGTCAGCACCACCTGGGAGCATTAGAAATGCACATTCTCAGGCCCACCCCAGACATGCTGAATAAGAAAGCCTGGGCACGTGGCCCAGCACTCTGTGTTTTCATGAGCCTTCCAGGGGGTCCTGACGGTCCTTCAAGTTTGAGGACCCCTATGTGGCACAAGGAGGGCTGAAGGTCACCAACAGCAGGCCATGCCTTCTCTGACCTGCCCCTGGTATTTTCACGCCATACCTAAACTATTTTGGCTCACTTGGCATCTGAAAAATTGATCACTATCATTAAAGATAAAAGAGACTAGAAAACGTATATAGGCCATTTAGACAAAGCCTACCAGTGTTATGACCCCATAGAGCTTTTCCACTTTCTCCTTGAGGTCCCGGAAGCAAGAAGACAATCGGTCATGCAGCGGCTTTAGCTGCTCTGTCAACTTCTCCCCATGGATGCGGATCCCCTCTGTCAGCAGGGGCATCTGCAGAAAAGGGCATGAAACATGGTTTAGGCAGAGGGATAATTCAGAGTTGGGGGTTGGGGAGGGATAAAGGGTCCGGGCGGACAGGTAAACTGGCAGATGCAGCACCTATCAAATGAGACAGTGGGGGGCCAGCCCTGTGGTGCAGCAGTTAAGTTCACACATTCGGCTTTGGTGGCCTGGGGTTCCCGGGTTTGGATCCAGGGTGCGGACATGGCACCACTCATCAAGCCATGCAGTGGCAGGCATACCACATATAAAGCAGAGGAAGATGGGCATGCATGTTAGCTCAGGGCCAGTCTTCCTCAGCTAAAAGAGGAGGATTGGTGGCAGATGTTAGCTCAGGGCTGATCTTCCTCAAAAAAAAAAAAAGAGAGAGAAAGCAGTGTCTCAGTGTAGGCTTTTGGAACTGGAAGCCCTGGAGTCAAAGGTGCAGAGAAATATGCACACCAAGGAGGCCAGTTGGCTCTAACATAGGGAAGGGTTGACAGATAAGGCAAAGCACCTGAGCCAGGAGGCATTTCTGTGGATGAGCAATGGAGAGGGTTAAGCTTTAGACTGAACTGAATGGCCGCATTTTCCCCGCTGTTCACTGAAGCAGTGACACAGGGAAAAACGGAGGCCAACATCTCTCAGCTGGAACACAGGCCAGCAAACCAGTTTAATCTCCCCTCTGAGAAGGCTCCTCTCAACACTGTGCAGTCTAACGCCATGCTCTTCTGAGGTCCTTCTGCCGAACAGACAGACAGATTGTGATTTCAAGGGTTAAAAAAAAAAGAGAAGTGGGGCCAGCCCCGTGGCCGAGTGGTTAAGTTTGCGTGCTCTGCTTCGGTGGCCCAGGGTTTTGCCGGTTCAGATCCTGGACACAGACATGGCACCTCTCATCAGGCCATGTTGAGGTGGCGTCCCACATAGCACAAGCAGAGGCACTCACAACTAGAATATACAACTATGTACTGGGGGGCTTTGGGGAGGAGAGCGAGGAGGAGGAGGAGGAGAAGGAGAAGAAAAAAAAAAAGCTTGGCAACAGTTGTTAGCTCAGGTGCCAATCTTTGGAAAAAAACAAAAAAGTAACTCTAAAAGTGGGACTTGTAGATTTAAGCCCTAGAGAAAACCCTGGTGTCACACACATGGACACACACGGTGTCCATGGAGTGGAGCGGAAAGCTGTCGTGCCACACCTCCCTGGAGGCATACCTGTAACGCTATTAGTCGCTTTAGCAGCTCAATCTTCTCCTGGTCCTCAGGATGCTCCTGCAAGTACTTTTCTGTAAAAAAGGCCTGAAAGCAGAGCACATGCAAGTATTAATTAGAACACACTCCTATCTGCGTATTTGACCCTAAAAGGAAGGGGAGGGAAGCCTGGAAAGGTGAAAAATGTCTTCTCTTCTATCTGATAAACCAGGACCCACTAAGCCCTTAATACTGTAGTGGACAATTCGAAAAGGTATGTGCTATTTTGTGGCCTTTCTGGAATCATGCAATTCCTGGCAAGAGCACGTTCTCAGCAATCACCATATACACACTAATGAAATAACAATCATCAGCAGAGCAGAGTGTCCTTCATTAAAATAACTTTCCCAAAGAACTAAGAAAAGGCCAAGTGACAACATCTAAAGGTTACTCATAAGATTAAGTGCATAAATATTACAAAACAAAGAACAAAAATTTAATAGGCAAGAGGTGTCGCTGGTGGTTTTTCTGCTCTCCCATGTGATATTGGCTGTATTACATTTTTTTCCTGTATTAAGTGAAAATTAATCTCTGCACTTTCTTACTAACCACCTATCCAAAAGGCTATTTTGAGGACAATATGAAATACAGATGTGAAAATGTTTTGAAATATTAAGTGTAGGCTGTGTTTATTATTATTATATGTGAAGGCCATATCACCCATAACTTTATCAATAAACATTCATGGTACCCATGGCTAAGGCCCTATAATAAGCAAATAAAACCCAAACTTAAACTGTAAATATAGGTGTTACATAGGAGACATTTTAAAGACAGAATGCATTAGGAAAGTGAAACAGAAGTAGTGACCATTTCCAGTGGAGTCCAGAGGGGAGTATATATTTTCTCCCTGTACCTTCACCTTCACCCCTGAAAGCGCCTTCAAACACTAGCCTTCCAAGTTCCCCCTCACTCTTCCGCTCCACTACTGTGAAGGCCGTCCCGTTATAGGAAACCCAAGAGTTCCAGAGGCTACAAGATACAGTTATAAAAGTGATTGGCCCATTTGGCGTCACCTTCCCATCTTGTGGGAAGATGTTACGGGTGGAATTGTGTCCCCTCCCCCAAATTCATATGTTGAAGTCTCAAGGCCCGGCACCTCAGAACGTGACCCTAGTTGGAAACAGGGTTTTGCAGACGTAGTTGGTTAAGATAAGATGAGGTCACACTGGAGTAGGACGGACCCCTAATCAAACCTAACTGGTGTGGTCATAAAAGGGGAAACGTGCAGACGGACGTACGTACCCAGAGAGAACACGCTATGAAGAGACACAAGGAGGAGAGAGTTGTCTACAAGCTGAGGAATGCCAAAGACCAGCCAACCACCAAAAGCAGGGAGACGGGCAGGGGCCAGATCCTCCCTCACAGCCCTCATGGGGAATAAACCCTGCTGACACCTCAATTTTGGAGCTCTGGACTCCAGAACCGGGAGACAAAAGATTTCTGTTGTTTCAAGCCACGCTGTTTGCGGTACTTTGTTATGGCAGCCCCAGCAAACTCATACAACAGAGAATAGAAATATATGTTGCCCAAGTATCACAAAAAGGAAGCCAGACGGCATATGTGCAAAGCAGCTCAGCCCAGTGAGATCCACATTTAGAGTGACTGTCAATATAAACGGAAAGGCAGTATTTGCTTAAATCTTTACCCGCTTTTACCTTTCAAATACAAGCAGTTTAAATTCTTGAAAGTTCAAAAAAATTTTGATATATGACAAAATGCACTGAAATTTCCCCAATGTCAGTTGAGTCAAGGACATCAGAGCAGAGCGCCCTGAAATTCATTTTTCTAGCTGAGTCCTGCCTCACAACAGCACGGGCTGACGAATGACAACAAACAGCTCCCGGGTTCTTCTCTCTCAGGCGATGCTTACAGGGCTGCCTTGAAACAGGCCACCTGCATCAGGCAGGTAAGGACAGGTTCCCCAACCGACCGCAAGGAGCTACCTCTTCCTTACGTTTAGAAATGTACAAAGTCATACATATTAATTAAAAGTATAAATTAGTATTTTAAGCTAAAGGTCCTGAAATTTGTTTATATATCCTTCCTTTCCATTTTTTTTCATTTTTAATTACAAGACAGTCACACTGGAAAAAACTCCATATGAAATTCTATAATATTCACAGATATTGGCATATATGAACCTGAGTTTAGGGGCATTCTGAAAAAATTAATACTTGGAAAACTACATCAAAATTAGCAGCAGATGTCTTATAGGAAAAAATCCATACTGTAATCATTATAGTATAAAAAAGTATTGTATTTTGGATGCTAGTTTTGTATTGAATTCCATTGTAACACTGGAAATTATTAGTGAAATCTAATGTGGGCAAACTAGGATTTCTCTCTAGTGTTGAGTCTTTCCCAGCTGCTGAGTACAAAGACTAAATAAAGGAGGCTGAAAGGCTGGAGAGAGAGAAAGAAGACTACTCTGCAGCAGTCAGAGCACTGGCGGCACCACGCAGGAAGAACGCTCGAATCACACACTCTGTTCCAGGCAGACAGGAGGACGCAGGGAGAACACCGACACAGACCCAGCCTCATGACACGGCCAGCGTTGACGGTGTTCCTCATGGACAGCATGTCTCCCTTAAGCCTCAAGTCGCTCCTGTGAGTTATGTATTTCCTCACTTTTTTCAGATACAAAGGCTGGGGCTCAGAGAGGTTAAGCATCTCACTCAAGAGCACCCAGTGTCCAATGGGAAGCCAGAATGGGTCATAGGAATGACTGATTCTAATGCCCCTGCTCTTCCCAGGACATTGAGTGCAAATGGAAATAAGAGAATCAGCCCACTCAATGTCCCCTTGCCCATCCATCTCCTTTTCTTTCCACTCACTCTCCACGCTACTCCACAATGGTGTACTAGCCAATGTTTATTTGTATTCAGGAGAGGACTACAAAATTATTTAGTCACTGAAAACATACCTAACAATTAAAAATCCTGCCTCTATTCAATACAGCTCACCTAATTTTACTTACTGAGTGCATTACCTCCATTTTTTTTTTTTTGAGGAAGATTAGCCCTGAGCTAACTACTGCCAATCTTCCTCTTTTTGCTGAGGAAGACTGGCCCTGAGCTAATATCCACGCCCATCTTCCTCTACTTTATATGTGGGATGCCTACTACAGAATGGCTTTTTGCCAAGCGGTGCCCTGTCCGCACCTGAGATCCAAACCGGTGAACCCCGGGCCTCCAAGAAGCGGAATGTGCGCACTTAACCTCTGCGCCACCCGGTGGCCTCGCATTACCTCCATTTTAAATGGCAATACATGCAAACCCTGAAATGGATTCCCACGTGGTGAGCACTTTGCCGTTTTTCCTGAATAACAGACACTGCACTTAGTTGAACTAAGATAACTGTAGAGCCAGGGCCAGTATCGTCCAGACAACCTATGGCACACCAAGTTGGGGCTAATTCTAAATACAGCGTGGCTCTGCCTTTCCCACAGACACTGCTTCACTTCCAGTGGCCTCGGTTCTGGGGCCCACCTGTACACTTCCTACCTCCTGGGGGAGACAGGGAGTGCGAGAGGAAAGAGCAGGTGATCAACCAGATACGGTCCAGCGGGCTGATCTCTCAGTGCCTCTACCAGGCAGTCACCTAACCCTGGCTGGGTTGCTGAGGGTCTCCAGGAGGTGTGAGGTCAGGGAAAAGCTTTTCACTAATTTCAATTGCTGTTTTATAAAGAGGAGAGAATGAAAATCTCTCAGAGAAGTTGTAAGAAATAAATTCACCAGCTGCACCACCCCACAGAAGGAGACATGGAGACACAATGGACCTGAGAATCCTGTGGGTGCCAGGGGGCCAGCCCACCTTTTCGTAGTTGGAGTATCCGCCCATGACAGCCGGGTCCACGATGCCGCTGAGCAGCATGGAGAGAGGATGCACAGAGAGGGAGCGGTCCCAGGCATGCTGCTGAACACAGTTGCTGATCCTCTCATTGGTGAGTTCCATGGTTTCGATGGCATTCTCCAGAGGGCTGATTTCCTCCTGAGTGACAGAGAGCACGGGAGAGGAAGGGCACTTTGTAAGCTCCACAGCAAAGACTGAAAAAAGCCTAAGTATTCCCCTGCAAAGGTATAAAGTACCCACAGGTTATGGAAGAGGCAAGGTTTGCTTGTCAAGCGTACGTTTACTAGGATACCACACTTCATCAAAACGGGGTTGCTAAGTTGCAAAACAAGCTATTTAAATCTCCTTAGAAAGTAAAACCATGACCAAAACCTGGAGCTATAGTAATGATTATTTCTTGGGGCAAAGCAGCTACAGAAATTTTGAGAAGGAAAAAACTGGAGCTGTAATAATGATTGTTTCTTAGGCGAAGCTCCCTCAGAGATTTTTGAGAAGATCAGTGACAACAGAGGAACAGGATATCTGATCCCAGACACTTCCGCACCACCAGAAATGTTCACTGGCAAGAGGTTTGTGCTTCTTCGGTGAGAAACGGTCAGAGATTTTGGAAGCCATTCCAAGTCAGACCACAAATAAGTCACCTTAGTGTGGGTTCTGTGGTTAACCAAAGTCAGAAATAATAGGATGTGGTAGAATACTCAGGCCGAATTGTGGATGAAAATGAAATAAGATGCAATATGGATTCAGAGAGAGCTCCTCCTGTGGAAATGTTTTCAAAACCAGGTTTTAAGAAAAATCACCTCCTCCTTCATTTTACCCATTATCAGCCAGCATGATCTCCTACTCTAGACTTGATTCCAAAAGTCTCTAAAAATCATATTCATAGTTGAAGAACAATAATTTATCACTAATAGTATGGAACATATCAAACTTCAGTTCAGATTTGCTCAAGACGTATTTCTTGAACGCTTATTTTATGTCAAGTACTGCGCTATGCACCATAGTTACAAAAGTGATTAAGATATAACTCACGGCTCAGAAGAGTGGGGTTTCAAGACGTGTAAACATGGTAGGTAACTTGTTAAAATAAGGCCAGGTGGCAATGGGGCACAGAGAAAGGGTGTCTCAGCCAGCCTGAGTTTCAGAGATGGCTTCCTGGAGAAGCTGGTGCTAAACTGAATATTCACGGGAGTTAGGTTGGGAAGTGGCGAGATGGCATTTCAGGCAGAGAAAATGACCCAATGTCACGGAGGGCTGAAACAGCACGGGGTGAGTTTAGTTCCCGTCGATTCCAAAGGAGACGAGGTGGAAGAGCTGAGTCACGAAGACCCTGTGTGCGTGTGCCAACGAGCGTGGGCTTCACACTCTAGGCACTGGGGAGCCACGGAGGGGTTTTAAGCATGAGAATGATATGGTCAATTTTCACTGTGGAATTCACCCTCTGAGGCAGTCATGGAAATGCACCTGAGAAGGCCAATCAGGAGGCCTTTTCAACGGCATCAACGGAGATGAATGAGGGACTAGAAACAGGGTACAGTGGTAGGAAGGCTGGACATCAAGACAACAGATTTAATAAATATTAAAAAGGTAAATCGGGCAGCTTTGGGGAGTGATGCAGATGGAAGAGTCTAGAATGACTGGTGATGTGATTAGTTGAGAATAAAAGAAGAGGAAATGTTCTGGGAGGAAGGAACGTGATTGACAGGAAACTCAAAGGAGGCATTCCCAAAATGGTTTTGGGCGCTGGCAGGACCACTGGGGAGACAACACTCACTTGGTCATAAAAGAGGCCTTCACTGTGAGTAACCTTTAGGCTTGGTGTCGTAACATCAGTTTTACAAAGGAGTTCTATTATTCAAGCATGTCTTTTATTTCTCTTTCGGAAAATGAAGTTGGCCAGAGGAGGCTGGCCAAGCCAGCGAGAACGGGAGGGCCATTTTTAACAAAGGCTCTTATTATATTTGCAGACAAAGATTTTTGAGTTTCAATTTCAAATGACTCACTGTTGAGATCTGTTTGACTTCAAACCACTTGAGAATCCCAGGAAACGTATATGCAGTGGTATATGTGGTCCTTTCAATCCACATGGTCTGGTGGAAGGAAGGAAAATAGGAAATGTCGATCAGTTCTCAAAGCAAAACAGCAAAACTCTTGGGTTCGGTTCAATGAGATTTCATTCTCAAATGGCTCCTTAGAGAATGAGCCATATTTTCTCAACAAATTTAAGGATTCTGGACGTTTAAAGCCAGAAGGGTTCATCTACTTGGGCCCTCTCACCGTCTAGAGGGAAAATCTGAGGCCCAGAAAGGTGTCATTGGCTCAAGGTCATACTGGCAGCAGGCCCAGGAGTAACGCCCAGTTTTTGGCCTCTTCATCTAGAGTTTTCCACTTAGATGATAGCCTGCTGTCCACGTAGCAAGCACAGGAAACCTCCATCCCCAAGGCTGCCATCTTTTCTACTGTATAAGCTGGTTGGGTGCAAGGTCTCTGCCTTGGATGTCAGTTTTGCCTTTTTAGAGGGAACATGGGTGGACTCACGGCAAATTCATTGTGTGGATCCTTTTCTCCTTTCCGGAATGGCCGGGAATATCGGAACTGCTGCACTTCGTTGGCTCTGTAGTAGCTGGGGAAAGACAGAGCCACAATGCTCTCGCTTCTCTCCGGAACAAGGACTCCCCGGGCTGACCTCCAGACCCGGACCACATCTCACACAGGCTGAGCTTACCCACTAGGGTGTCTCCATAAGGAAGGTGGGGGCGGGGTGCAGGTTGATTTTATCGCACATCTTAATTTTATCATTTATGAGTCTATTCACAGCTCACAATTTAAAAAGGTGTATGTGTTTATGTCCACGTTTGTGATCGGTCTGCATCGTTTTATAACAGTTCTATCAGTCCTACCAGCACTCTGGCTTCTCAGGAGAAGGGACTGGGCCGTCAGTCACTGGGGAACTCCCCCGGCGAGGTGAGCTCAGCTACTAGCGACGAGTGAAGCTTTCTGAGTGGAAAGAGCTAGGGGCTCCAGAACCTAAGAGTGAAATTCCCGATTTCCTTCTCTCTACTTAAAAAAACACAATCTCCAAATCCCTTTGACCTACTAAAAATGGAAGGGACAGTTGCTATGGTCGGAGTGCTTATGTCCCCCCAAATTCACATGTTCCAAACCCAATGTGATGGTATCAGGAGGCAGATCCTTCGGAAGGTGATTAGGTCATAACGGTGGAGGCCTCATGGATGGGATTAGTGCCCTTATAAAAGAGGCCCCAGAGAGAGCCCTCACCCCCTCACCATGTGGGGACACAGAGAGAAGATGGTTAGCTATCAACCAGGAAGAAGGCGCTCACCAGACACCAAATCTGCTGGTGCCTTGAGGTTGGACTTCCAGCCTCCAGAACTGTGAGGAATAAATGTCTGTGCTTATTAGCCCCCGTCTATGGGATTCTGTTACAGCAGCCCAAATGGACCAAGACAACAGAAGGTCTTCCAAATGGCAATGAATTTAAGGCTTTGGCTTTGATTTAACTGCAGATAAAGAGTGTGAGAGAGACATATGTTTTAAAAAACAAACAGAAACCCACTTACTTTAAGATTTGCTCTGGAACTGGTTTATCCTTGTAGCTGGGTGGCAGGCTCATCACTGGCTTTACAGTGAAACACTGCATGTCTGAGGAGCTCGTTAAGAAAGGAAAAGGGGCTAGGCCACCACGCTGTCCCCGTGGAAAGAACCACCTGTCCCTCCTGCCTTACAGGTGACAGTGGCACCTGCACGGATCATTCCTTTTGACCAAATGCCAGGACTGCACTGCAAATGGGGTTCCCTCATGCATTACTGAAATACCTTATTAAGTGACAATCCTAGGACATTCTTTGGTCAGTTACCTACCTGGCAAACAACCTTGTCATAGGAAAACAGATTATCAGTGAAATATCAGGAAACAGGTGACTAGAAACTGTCTTAAACCATTTCTTTTGGACAAGCATCCCTCTGAAATAGCCAGACTCCAGGGCCCAGGCGCTAGGAATTTCTAGTATCTTTGGACACAGTTTGTTTATTGAAGGCCATCGCCGGGCACTGTACTAGGTGTTTTGAACATGTTATCTCCAATAAACGCAACAACTACCAGGTGGATGTTATCAATCTCGTTTTACAGATGAAGAATCTGAGGACCTCAGAGAGCCCAGAACACACAACTCGTAAATGGTGAAGTCGGGCTTCAAACTCAGTGCAGGGGTGAGGCCTCCCTCTCCGACTTAATGAGCTGATCTTAGAAGCGATCAGCTTGTTTTTGTCCTCACCAGTGCAGACACTCTGTCTCAAAGTCTCCAGCACTTAAACCAGACGTGAAGGCACCCGGGTCCAGACATACCAGTGACACGCGTATTTCTCCCAGTGGAGCCTGCAGGCCCCCAGCACAGCACTGGAGACGGACGCCAGGCACAGACTCAGGACGTGCAGCTGCTGAAGTAGAACCTCTCTGGAGTGATTCTCATGGATAATAGCATCTGAGAACCCTGGGTTGTGCCTTACACTGCTATAGTCTACAAAACATTTCTGCAGAAGCTATCTTTTAATTGTGATCCTCACATTCGTGCTATTAGGTATTTAGGGAAAGAAGACCTACCCTCACACCTTACAGATGAGAAAACCAAGGCCTGGAGAAATTCAGCCACTTGGGTGAGGTTAAGTAGCTATGCAGAAATTACTGAGGACTGAGCACCAGGACTCCTGTTTTTGAGTCCAGTTCTTGAAGACCTCTTTTGAGTCCCACATCAACAAGGCGCCTCAGCTGTTTTCTCAAACTCCATAATCCAAACAGGCGTTTATCCTGAAGACCTTTCTTCTGCAAGCCTCCACTAGGTGTTAACAGGTCACTACTACTCTTCCCTTCAAAGTGCGTATGTCCATTGCTCTATTGTTGTTATTATCTGTCTTTCCAGAGCTATTCACCAATCTATAATGATAGCTAATATATACTGAATTTTTATTATGTGCCAGGTACTGTTCCTAGTATCTTACATACATTTATTCACTCAATCTTTAGAAGCACTCCAGGAGGAAGAATGATCATCATCCTCATTTTAGAGATGAGAAAACTGAGGCACAGAGAAGTTAAGTAATTTGCCCAAAGTAACACAGTGATAGAGCTGGGACCTGAACCCAGGCAGTCTAGTTCCAGAGCCCATTTTCTTTCTTTTATTTATTTTTTGAGGAAGATTAGCTTTGTGCTAACATCTGCTGCCAATCCTCCTCTTTTTGCTGAGGAAGACTGGCCCTGAGCTAACATCCATGCCCATCTTCCTCTACTTTTTTATATGTGAGACACCTGCAACAGCATGGCCTGACAAGCGGTGCGTAGGTCCACGCCCCGGATCCAAACCGGTGAACCCTGGGCCACCGAAGTGGAACATGTGAACTTGACCACTGCGCCACCCGGCTGGCCTCCAGAGCCCATTTTCTTATCTACCAGGCCACACCGGCTTCATTTGTCCCATCTGCTTCTCTTAGGATACTGTGCAATTTTGTAAGGTCTTTATTTTAGCACAAGAAAGTTGTATAAAAATAATTTTGTTATAAAGCCCTTAGTTCTTTTTTTTTCAAGAAAGCATGTAATTGATTTTTCAATAAGTCATTATATATTACAAAAAAATAACTATGCATCTTGATCCAGAATCCAGAACAGGAAGTCTCTGTTCTCCTCCAGCTCCCCATATGGCTATAAAATATAACCTTTCATACTCAAGATTTGCTTATCATCTCTCTCCTTTCATTACTTGATAATCACAAGCTAAGGACATTGGGGGCCCACAGCTTTTATACAGAATGGGAAACTGAGTCAGAACGGTTCAATGAGTGTCTGAGGATAGGACATCTCTGCATGCAAAGATGGGGCTGAAGCCTTGGCTTCTCTGGTGCGGCAGGGGCTGCAACAGGCAGAGCCCCTCGGGCAGGGCCACACCTCCAGGGCAAGGATACACTGCTTAGGGGAGGACCTGATTTCCTCTCCCGGGGGCGTGGTGCTGGTCATCTTCTCGGCATTGGGGAACTGGGTCAGCAACCTCAGGCTGAAGTCTTCTCGCCTCTCATACTCCTTCCCCCGGTAGATGAAGATTTTGTTCTGCAGGTCAGAGACGGCAAGGGGAAGAATTACACATGAGGAGTGAAGGGGCAACTGGAGATCCTGGTCCTGAGGAAACCACCATCCTCCCCCGCCCTCCTGCAGTGCACCCAAATTCCCATGGAATACCTCTCACAGCCCCACAGCAACCATCCTCTCCAATAAGAGCTCGTGGCTGATTTGGGGAGTTAAGTCACAGACATAAAAAATAGTTGGGGCAGCGCTTCTCATAGTGTGGCCCAAGGACGACAGCCAGTCCACAAATGGTCTAGACTGATCCACAAGGAAATAAGGAGCCTGTGCCCTAATGTAGATCCTTGACACTACCAGGAAGCCTGTTTAGTTCAACTGATATTTTTCATGGCAAAACAGTCTCAAATGAAGGAAGGATGTGCATTAATTCACATTCAGGTGCAAGCTCCTTATCTCATGGTGACCAGTGACAATTTGTGGACCACACTTTGATGGCACTGCCTTAGAGAACATGACGGTATGAAGAGAACCAAGATAACATGTCTTCCAAGACAGTGATATAGCAATGGGACAGGTCACAGAGAGCAGCAATAATTTACAGCGATCCCCAGCCAATCCCAAAAATCACACTGAATGGCACCATCAAAGTCCCATAGAAAATTACTGCGCTATATATTATTTTCTCCACTCCAAATTGCAGTTTTTTTCTCTTTAATAAAATTGGATTTTTTTTTTAGAAATTTCCTAGGCCCCAGGCATGGGAGGAATTTGTTTCATAGCTGCTGTTGTCTGTGCAAGTTTCCAAAACGTAGCCGTGTTTGGAAAGTTTCTGCTCCTCCGATCGTCACTCAGATGAGCACGCTGCGCTGGCAGCCCGCACATGACCCATTTTAATTAAAACTTGGGTCCATGTTATCCCGTGAAATGTTTTTAAAAATCACTTGTCCATTCATATGACAAACATGTATTGAGCAAACGTACGTATGCCAGACACGAGGGACGTAATGGTGAGCCTGCTCCCACAAACTTACCTCCTAGTGGAGAGAAATAAATAACAAACAAGTGAACAAGTAAGTAAAACTGGTAACTTTAGATAGTCTAAGGACGACGAAGGCAACGCACCTTCCAGGCTAAACAACGAAGGCAGTAAAGACCGCCAGATCCTTTGAACTAGATGATAAAATTTTTCCGAGCTGGGGAAGATTTATGTGACTGACTCATGCATTACAAAATTCCATCATTCAGGCAAAACTGTGATGGGCAGGGGATCAGAGTACAATAAAACACTACCTGTATGATGCGGCAAGCACTGTGAAAGGAATCAGACAAGCAGGTCAGCTCAAACTAGCTCAACCTGAAAGAGAGGGCTTCAGCGAAGACATGGGACTTGGCTGGGCCTAGAAGGACGGACAGGCCAAGGTCAGGAAGAGAGAGGGGGAGAGGACAACCAGGCATGGTAAGTGAAAAGAAGGATAAGGCCCAAGGGCAGAAAGTACAGAGTGGAGACAGAAGAATAAGCTTGGGTTGGTGGATGAGCCAGAACATGTAAGGCCTTGCAAGGCAGACAGAAGTTCCAGAGGCCCAGGGAATTCACAGAGGTTCTGGAAGGAGGGAGAAACCTGAGGAACGAGGCAGAACAGACAAGCTAATCCGACAGAGGAGTCTGTGTTCAACTGCAGGAATGTGAGGAGGACTGAGCGGGAGAAGCAGCAGCCACCAGATCTGGTGTTTGACTCTTTGGCGTTTGGTGAAGGGCAAAGGGGATGGGAAAGTCCATGATGATGCTGAGATTACAGGCCTGGGAGCAGACAGAACAGCGGTGCCATTGATAGAAACAGAGAAGAGGAGACCTGGCTGGAGTGGGGGAAAGAGGACAATATAATTTTATATATTCTGAGTTTGGGGAAATAGTCCATAACACAGAAAGGCATTTAGGTTATGTCATTCATAAGGATTTTATATTTTTCAGTACACTTTGACAAACACAACATCTACAAACTACTTGACAGTTTAAAAAGCACTCTTACATGCTATTTATTTAATTCTCAAAGCAGCCTGTGATGGGAGCATTATTTCTCTAACTTATAGGTCAGAAAATCAAGACTCAGTGTTTATGTGATTTGGCCAAAATCACAGTCAGTCAGCAGACAATTTAGACCCCAATTCTTTCAACTCAAAAGTCTACGGTTCTTGTTTTCACTGAACCGCCCTGTCTCCTAGTTCGCATCCTTTATTTCGTGTGACACGACAGTCACACACGCCCAGTATGGTAGGCATCCTTTTCTTGTCTTGACTTGAGTACCCAGAGTGATAGAAAGCTAAGACCAGAAGCCACTGCAAGGCTCCATCCCAAACCCTCTACGCTCTCTCTCCCGAGGCCATCTCATCCACTACCACAGTTTTAACTACATGCAAATAACTCACCCACTTTTATCTCCAGCCTGGAACCTTCCTTCGAGTTCCAGATCCATATGTCAAATTGTTGACTCACATCACTTAGATGTTCCAAATTTACTTCACATCGAGTATATCTAAAACCAAACTTTTACACACAACTTAGAAAGATCTCAAAAGGCCTCTGTGATCTGGTAACCACAGCTATGAGACCCCATTCTCCTACCTGCCCTCTTGTTCATGTGTGTCCAGTCTCGTGGCTCTTGAACCCGCTATTCTCACTGTCTAGGACGCTCACTCATCCTCTTGATAGGACCTGGTTTGTTCCCTCACTTCTTTCAGGTTTTTGCTCAAATGTCACTTTCCTCCTGAAGTCTTTCATATTCACTCTATTTAAAATGGTAACGCCACCCCCATCGCCTGCCTCTGTTCACCATCCCTGACTCATTTTCTCCCTGATACTTACTGCGTACCTACATTTATGAAGCATTGTTCTAGGCCATTTGACATACTGAATATTTTACTAATTTATTTATTCTTTGGTCTTTCCAGGCTAGAATGTAAGCTCCATAATTTTAAGGATTTTGGTTTGTTTTGGACTCTGTTCCCATGCCTATATTACAGCAAGCCACAGTAAGAATTCAACAAATATTTATTCAATGAATGGTTTGATTCTCTCCTCCAGGACTCTGTCCTCTTCCTGTACTGCTGTCTTAGTGCACGGCTCCACCGCCTCTCCAATCATGGGGGCCAGAAACCTAGGAATCATTCTTGACACTTGCCTCTTCCTCACCCTCATATCCCATCAATCATCAAATTACTGTTACTTCATCTCCACCACTCTTACCTTTCCACTTCTCTCTAAAGCCACCTCCCTAGTCCAACCTGTCATCTCTTGCCTGAACATCAGCAATAGTCTCTGGCAGCTTATCTACACACACCTTCCATCCATTCTCCATACCAAAGCCAGCTAACCTTGCCAGCACAAAAAACCTGCCATGGCTCCTCACTGCTCTCAGGATGCAGACAAAACACCCTCTGTAACCCCGAGGTGCTGCACACCCTTCCCACACTTGCTGCTGCATCTTTCCCGCTCCTCCTACTCTGTTTCCACTGCACTGGTCCTCTTTCACTCCTCCGCACTGCCATGCTGCATCTTGCTTGCTGTTCCCTCTGCCTGGAATGCTGTTTCCAGTCCCCTTCACCTCGTTAACTCACAGCTCACCTTTCAAATTACAGCTGAAGCAGAAATTCCTTGGGACATCTTTCCTGACTCTTAAAAAAGTCAGGTGTAATTGATATATAGTAAAATTTACCCTTTTTAGTATAAAATTCTGTGAGTTTTGACAAATGTAACAACTACCACAGTCAAGATATAGAACAGTTTCATCACCACCCAAAATTTCCCCATTCCTCTCTGTAGCCCAAGGGCCCCACCCACACCCCAACTGCCAGCTAGCACTGGTCTGTCGTCCGTCCCTGTAGCAAGTGTTGGCTGGGCCAGAATGTCCTATTAGCAAAATGATAGCATCTGTGGCTTTTTTTTTTTTTAAAAGATTGTGACCTGAGCTAACAACTGTTGCCATTTTTTTTTCTGCTTTTCTCTCCCCAAATCCCCCCAGCACATAGTTGTGTATTTTTAGTTGTAGGTCCTTCTAGTTGTGGCACATGGGACGCTGCCTCAACATGGCCTGACGAGTGGTGCCATGTCCGCACCCAGGATTCGAACCAGCAAAACCCTGGGCCGCAGGAAGGGGAGCACACAAACTTAACCACTCGGCCACGGGGCTGGCCCCGTCTGTGGCTTTTAAGTTCAAATTCTTTCACTTAGCACAGTGCATCCAAGATTCAGCCCCATGGTCGTGTGTATCAGGAGTTCATCCCTTTTCATTACTGAGCAATGTTCCACTGCATGGCTGTACCACAGCTGGTTTGTCCCTTTACCAGTGGAGGGACATCTGGGTTGGATCCAGTCTTTGGTGATGGTGAATAAAGGTGCTATACACAATCATATACAATTTTTGTGTGAACATGGGTTTTTATTTCACTTGGGTAAATACTCCCTGGTTAACCAACTCTTACAGCACAGAACACCTTTCTTGGTCACAGTTTCAATTTTACATTCTTTTGTGTGATTATTTAGTTAACAACTCACCCATTAGGATGTAAAATCCATAAGGGCAGGGACTACGGCTGGTTATGATCAGCACTGTATCTCTAATGCCTAGCGAGTGCCTCGTAGACAGCAGGCACTCAGCAGAGTTACTGAATGAACGAATGCAAGAACCACCTCCTCATTAGGCGCTATAAAGAGGGTAAAATGATTTCTTTCTCATTTTTTCTTTTTTTAGTTAGAGGAAGGAAAGTGGATAACGTATGTTTAAACATAGCTCAGTGCTAAAAGAGGCTTCTTTTTTTGCCAGAGGAAATAGGAGTTTTTTATTTTCTAGACTGTAAAATCAATATCACATTATAGAAAATTTTGAGAAGGAAGAAAAACATCGCTCTTCTCACTATTACAACGAAACTGTTTTTATTTTCGTGAAACTCTTGCAGTCTTGTTTTGAGGATATTTGCTTTCAAACTACCTCTGGCTGCAAATAAAATAAACAACTAAACGCATCGATCCACGCTTTCCCAGCCTGACCTGCGGCAGCAGACTAGCGGAAGGGAGGGTTCTGTTTTTCCCTTTTCCATCCCACCTGGGAAAAGCCATTTTACAAAAGAGCTGCCAGAATACCAGAGGTGGTCAGGGCTGTGGGGTGAGGAGGCCGGTGCTCAGGAAGTGGTTTCCCTCCCAGACCTCCCACGGCGAGAGAGCACAGTCTCCAGCTGCTAACTCCAGGCCCATCTGGAAAAGAGAGGAAGACTTCCCTCCCTCAGACTGCAGCCTTGCCGGCTCGGGGGACGGCCTCAGGTTCTTACCCGCAGGAAAGAAGGAAAGCCCTGTCCATAGTAGCCAACAGCAAAGTATTCTGGCTGAGGCCGCATCGCCTTAACGATGTTCTCATAAAACGAGGCTCTTTTTTTCTGGAAAACAAAACAAGACATTCCATAGGGAGGTTACAAGGGCACCGTTGGGGAAAAAAGAAAAAAAGATCAGACTATTTGCTTTGTTGTTTCCCATGTAACACAGAGAAATGAAAGGTCTTTGGAAAATATCTTGTGGGCCAAAGAGTTATCCTTTTCTTGGATCAGAGACTTTGGACCTAGGGTCCATGAATGGGCCTTGGAGGGCCTGGAAATCCCTGAAGTCACATGCAGACAGAGGTGCGTGTGTGCGTTCTTCTATGGAGGGATGCAGTGTTGAGCTTTTACCAGATTCCTGAAAGGGGTTCAGGACCCCTAAAAGGTTAAGAAGCACTCCCCGAGATTCACGGAAGGTGGTTCCACTTAAACAGAGATATATGAGAAAAGAAGTTAAAGAACTTTCTGGTTCCTGCAGGCAGTTTGGACTGGAGTCCTTGGTTCAGCTATGAGTGCCCAGAAGGTGGTGGCGATGCTCTGCCTTCCAGTATCTGGTACCACCTCATCTTTAATTCTTCCCACAGGAAGAGGCTTCCCAGCCAGGGCTCAGAGTCAGCCTTAAAGAAAGCAAAATAGGAAGCCACACCCGGGGGCTTTGAGGGCTGTCCCTCAGCCCCTCCCACAATGGTTAGCAGGACTATATTACTACTCCAGGTGAAAGTTTCCATCGTGATGTTTTCTTTCTTTTAATTTTTTAAATTAGATTTATTTAAACTAAAAAACAAAAAGTTCACCCATTTCTCTTCTCTCACCACCCCCCAACCCCTGCCTCTTGCAATTACCAACCTGTTCTCTGTATCTATGAGCTTGGTTTTTTTTTTTTTTTTTTGGTTTTTAGATTCCACATATAAGAGAGATCATACAGTATTTGTCTTTCTCTGTCTGACTTATTTCATTTACCATAATGTCTCAAGGTCCATCCATGTTGTCGCAAATGGCAGAATTTCATTCTTTTTAATGGCTGAATAATATTCCATTGTATATATACACACAGAGCTCAGTTTCTTTATCCACTCACCCACTGATGGACACTTAGATTGTTTCTATATGTTGACTACTGTAAATAATGCTGCAGTGAACACAGGGAGGCCTGTATCTTTTCAAATTAGTGCTTTAGTTTTCTTTGAATAAATACCCAGAAAGAGAACTGCTAGATCACATGATAGTTCTATTTCTTATTTTTGAGGAAGCTTTTTCCATAGTGACTGCACCAATTTACATTCCCACCAACAGTGCACAAGGGTTCCCTTTTCTCCACATCCTCACCAATACTTGCTATTTCTTATCTTTTTGATGATAGCCATTCTAACAGGTGTGAGGTGATATCTCGTGGTTTTGATCTGCATTTCCCTGATGATTAGTGATGTTGAGCATCTTTTCCTGTATCTGTTGGCCATCTGTATGTCTTCTTTGGAAAAATGTCTATTTGGATCTTCCGCCCTTTTTTTTTTTTTTTTAAAGATCGGCACCTGAGCTAACAATTGTTGCCAATTTTTTTTTTCTGCTTTTTCTCCCCAAATCCCCCCAATACATAGTTGTATATTTTAGTTGTGGGTCCTTCTAGTTGCGGCACATGGGACACCGCCTCAACGTGGCCTGACAAGCAGTGTCCAGGATCGGAACCAGTGAAACCCTGGGCCGCCAAAGTGGAGCACACAAAGTTGACCACTAGGCCACAGGGCTGGCCCATCTGTCCATTTTTTAATTGAATTTCTTTTTTTTTGGTATTGAGTTGTATGAGTTAACATTTTGGATATTAGCCCCTTATCAGATATATGGTTTGCAATTATTTTCTCCCATTCAGTAGGTTGCCTTTTCACTTTTTGATGGTTTCCTTTGCTGTGCAGAAGCTTTTTAGTTTGATGTCCCACTTGTTTATTTTTGCTTTTGTTGATTTTGCTTTTGGTGTCAAATCCAAAAACATGATCACCAAGACCAATGTCAAGGAGCTTCGACCTATGTTTTCTTCTAGGAGTTCCATGGTTTCAGGTTTTGCATTCAAGTTTTTAATCCATTTTGAGTTAAGTTTTTAGTATGGTGTAAGATAGTGGTTTAGTTTCATTCTTTTGCATGTGGCTGTCCAATATTTCTAAAACCATTTATTGAAGAAACTGTCCTTTCCCCATTATATATTCCTGGCTCCTCTGTTGTAAATTAATTGACCATATATGTGTGGGTTTATTTCTGTGCTGTCTACTCTGTTCCATTGATCTACATGTCTGTTTTCATGCCAATATTATACTGTTTTAATTTGCACTGAATCTGTATATTGCTTTGCACAGCATGAACATTTTAACAAAAATTAGTTCTTCCAATCCATGAGCACAGAATATCTTTCCTTTTTGTGTGTGTCTTCTTCAGTTTCTTTCATTAATGTTTATAGTTTCAGTGTACAGGTCTTTCACCTCCTTGGTTAAATTTATTCTTAGGTATTTTATGCTTTTTGGTGCAACCATAAATGGGATTTTCCAAATATCTCTTTTTGATATTTGTTATAGCATAGAAAGAAATGTGACATGCGGCCAGCCCTGTGGCAGAGTGGTTAAGTTTGCGCGCTCCACTGTGGCAGCCCAGGGTTTCGCCGGTTCGGATCCTGGGCGCAGACATGGCACCGCTCAGCAAGCCATGCTGAGGTGGCATCCCACACGCCACAACTAGAAGGACCCACAACTAAAAAAAAAATATATATATATATATACAACTACGTACTAGGGGGCTTTGGGGAGAAAAAGGAAAAATAAAATCTTAAAAAAAAAAAGAAAGAAATGCGACAGATTTTTGTACTTTTGCATCCACAACTTTACCGAATTTGTTTGTTAGTTCTAACAGCTTTTTGATGGAGTCTTTAGGGTTTTCCATATTTAATATCAAGTCATCTGCAAATAGTGACAATTTTACTTCTTCCTTTCCAATTTGGACGGCTTTTCTTTCTTTTTCTTGTCTGATTGCTCTGGCCAGGACTTCCAGTACTATATTGAATAAAAGTGGCAAGAGTGGACTTCCTTGTCTTGTTCCTGATCTTAAATAAAAAGCTTTCAGCTTTTCACTACTGAGTATGACATTAGCTGTGGGCTTATCATATATGGCTTTTATTGTGTTGAAGTACATTCCCTTTATTCCCACTTTTTGAGAGTTTTTTTAATCATAAATGGATGTAGAATTTTGTCAAATGCTTTTTCTGCTTCTAGTGAAATAATCATATGATTTTTATCCTTCCCTTTAGTTTATGAAATTAATAAGTGATTTTGTGTGTGTGATGACAGGACCTGGTGAATTACATTGGAAAATTCTTTACAAAGTAATCTTGACAACCAACTCCCCAAATTAATTATTATTACATGTCAATGGGTGACATGACCTTTTGTGACTCTGTTACTAAGAATTAGCAAATGTAATATTGTGTTGCCTACCTTTGGGCATTTTGGTTTTGCCTTATTGTTTTTAAACAGTTGACTTGTGCCAACAGCCAGGTGTAATACGCACGTTTAGAGGACTGTAAAAGAAAAGCACTCTAGCGACATTCGGGAAAAGGAGGAAGGCAAAATTTGAGATTCAGTATCTGGCAGGAACATTTTACAACTTACCAAAATGTGCACAATGGCACCCTTGAAAAAATAAAACAAGGCTCAAAGATTAGCAGTTCAATCATTCAGCAGGACCCTGAGGATGTGGACCACAGAACGATTAATTTCGATGAACAGAAGATGTCAGACAATGTCTGAAATACGGATGGTGTTCAAAGAAGGCAGAGCAACTGAGAGGGTAAAGAGGAGATGGGACAGGGATATGGAAGGTCCACAGAGAAACAAAAGGCACAGAAAAGGAAGAGAGGCCTGTAGCCAGGGATCCTGAGCCCTCTCTCAAGGATAATCTGGAGAAATAATGACAAGAGCTTTGGATCTCTTCTGTTTTCATTTTTATCTTAAGCAGGTTTACTTTTCTATCGTAAAGAATGTTGTTCATCTTGACTGACTTAAACTTGCAAGAACATTTCCATGAACCCTGATTTTAGCACCCCTGTTGGAGGCTGACATATCCCGACCCAGACTCACCAGGAGATCGCCAAGGCCCTCGTAGTCAAACACTTTGCTCTCGTAATTCTCAGCCAACTCTTTGCTCAGTTTGATTGCCTTCTCCCACATCTTCAGAAAAAGAAAGGTAGGGTTACGAGTGGAGAAGAAAGCAGTCATTGATCCAGCTGCAAAAGCCATTTGAGAGTCACTGGCAATGAGCAGGGAGTCAGGGGGCTTGAGTTTCTGCAGATATTCTCAACATGCCTCATCTCTTGGATCAACTAAACCTTTTTTCCGATATCATAAAGCTACTACATCTTTATATAGTAAAGATGCCAGAGGGCATCTTCTGTGATTCTGTTTGCAGAAAAATGAAGAACACCACATGTCCCAGAACAAAGCAACACAGATTAAAGGGCAAGGCACACAGACCAGTGAACTGGAGGAGAACCATTTCTGAAGGTTAGGTCCTGAGAGTGCGAAAGTCTTGTCAGAGGAGAAAGGAAGCTGGTGTGGGACTCCAGCTCTGGTTCTGGGATGTTTGTGTGAGTGTGTGTGTCTCTGCGGGTATGTGCATGTGTGTGTTTCAAGTTAGGCTGTTTGGGAAGGGGGAAATGGAAGAAAGGCCCACTGTACTGTTGTGTGGAATTTAGGAAACTGTTTTTCCAATTTAGGGCACTGATTTCCTATTGCTAACTAAACTATCTACTTAGTCAAAGAGAGTTTTAGGAATGCCTTAGAGCATTTGTGACCATGTAAGTTACAGCCTAACGCACACACTTGGTGTCTGAGGCTAGCATCCCAGATTGAGCCCTCTGTTCATTTTGGTATTTCATAAAATGTCTCTTAGGGGTACACTGTTAAAAATGCAGTATCTGGGAATTTCCTACTTCGTTCTTGTTAACCAGATGCTATGTTCCATTGTTTCTGGCTGCTGAAAGAAGGTATGGGCAGTTCACACACAGTTGTAAAACATTTTAAAATTAAATCTTTTAAAATCCTCATTTGCCAAATTTGCCCCCTCTGAAATTTCAGAGCCTGGATCACTGAAAAGGCTCTGAAATGTGCGATCTGGAAACCATTCCAGATCAGCTGGGCCTGGTGCAAGAAACCAGTCAACAGCATCAATGGGATCGAGGCCTCTCCTCACTTCACCAAATGCTAAGTTACATAAGAGACAGGGAGACAGTCTCACATGGCAGTTCTCAAAGTGTTGTCCCTGGTCTCTGGGAGACCCCAAGACCCTTTCAGGCAGTCCATGAGGTCAAAACTACCTTCTCAATAATACTAATATTATTTACTTTTTTAAATGCTCATTCTCTCAGCGTTACAGTGGAGTTTCCCAGAGGGTGCAGTCCATGTGATATCACAATTGACTGAATATACAAGCAGATATGAGAGTCCCACAGTCTCCTGGAGAGCCACCGTAAGAGATTTGCAAAAACATAAACCAACACCACTCATATCACTCATTCTGGGGAAAATACAGTAAATTTTTTATAAATAGATACGATTTATGTTACCAGGTCATAGGTTTATTACTGTTGTTAAAAGAACAAAGGTAAATATTTTTTAATTTTCTGTTTGAATGTCTAAGGGTATAAGTAACATAAGAAATAATCCACATGAACAAAAGCTCTTTGGGGTCCTCAGTGATTTCTAAGAGGGTATAGGGGTGCAGAGACCAAAAAGTTTGAGCAAATATACTTGCTCTCTAGGCTCTTCATCTGTAAAATGGAGATACTATCTACCAAATAGGGTGTGGCAAGAATTAAATTAGGGAAAAAGTCTGGAAATCACCCAAAACAATAACTAGCACAAAATAGATGGTAGCTATTTTATCATGATGATTATCTGGCTTCTTTATTTATTTAAACCAACAGCTTCCACTGATACAACAGGTATGGTGGCAGGAAGTGGCAGTCCATGAGAACTACACAGGCCTCTGAAACCAGCCAAATCTGGGTCTGTTTGTTTGGAGAGCACACACATAATTCGTTTCTTTCTCCCCCTACTCCTTCTATAATTTTTTTTTTCCATTTTAAATTTAAAAGCCTTTCCTGGACATGCTTTCTCCAGTTGACCACAGACTCCACAACTTTCTGGCCCAGGTCATATGTTTATTTTACCTTCCCATCCCCATAGGCATTTAAGTTGCTTCTTATCCTTGGCCTACGGTGTCAGGCAGGTGGTGCCCTGGGTATCAGATGTGCACCAAGTGTTAGCCAACAATCTCTAGAGAATGCATGAAAAATCACGGACCAGCTCCTGGCCCTCAGCAATATCCAAAAGGTAAAATTATGCTTATGGAGAGTGGGGCCCTGGGCTGCTCACTGTAGTCTCCGTTGGTGTAAGCATCCTCAAGATAACAGATCTTTATTGCATTTCTTACCTTAATTTACCTATTCATTTTCTCTCCCATTAAAAATACCAGAATTCAAAGGTACACATGGGAATAATAAAGAGTAAGTCATGAGTCATTGCTGTATAACAAACAATGTGTCTGGTCTTGTCCTTGGTTCTGGGAGGAAGCTGTCTAAACCCTTGGAATTTCCCCAGTGACTGAAGTGTCTCTGTTGTTCATGGTGGCCCCTGAGACCACACCTAAGTTTATGCTAATGAGGTAACTCGTGGTGGCCCTACATAGTCTCAGAATGGGGGCTAGCCTCACCAGAACCACCACTCACATGATTACAGTGATGGGGCCTGGAGCTACATAATATCAGCCAGACCTCCAGGGTGAAGAGGGAGGCTGCAGATTGAGCTCACTCACGAGGTTGATGATTCGATCAGTCAAGCCACTGTGATGAAACCCCAGTAAAAACCCCGCACATGGAGGCTCGGGTGAGCGTCCTGGTTGGGAAACACACCAGTTCACCAGGAGGGTGATGTGCCCTAAATCCACAGGGAGAGGACACAGAAGCTCTGTATGGGAGACCCTCTTAGAGCTTGCCCTAAGAGTTTCTTCCTTTGGCTGGTCCCGATTTGTGTCCTTTCTAATAAAACTGTAATCAGAAGTATAGCATTTTACCAAGTTTCCTTAGTACCAAGTTCCTTTCACCACGTTTCCTTCCCCCCCAGATTTACAGTCAAGTGGTCAGAAGTGTGGATGACCTGGAAACCCCACAAGCATGGCATCTAAAGTGAGGGCTGTCTTGCTGGGGACAGTGCGCTTAGCCTGTGGGGTCTGTGGTCACTTTGGCTGGTTAGCATCAGAACCATACTGCAGTATTCCCATCATTTTCCTCTTTCCCCTAATACAAAATCAAACAACCCAACACTCACTTTGCCTTTGTCAAAATATGATATGATTTCTTGATACAGCTTCTCTTTGAGCTCTTGCTGGGTATAAACATAGTAACTGTCCCTCTGAAGCAAATGGGGGACACAGGGCTTGTCAGACCACTGAAAAACAAACAGGAGCAACAAAAGAGGTTAACACAACACATCAATGAGTTAAATTAATTAAAGGAGATCAAGGTAACAAATATTCAGCCAAAAAAACTCACAGAAATATTCGACTATATCTTTGACTCATCTGTATTGTACTTTTGTTTATTTGTTAAACAAAAAACTGAATACACACACACACACCAGCTCCAAAACAACTGTCCTGCTGCATGGACAAGCACGTGAAGCGTTCCCATGGAAGTCATGAACACAGAAGGGTTGTCAACCAACACGACTGCCGCCATACTGAAGGCATGATTGACACAATCGGATAAAAGAAAGAAATTAGAAGCATAAAAATGGAAAGGAGGGGGTAAAACTATCACTATGTGCAAACAACGATTATATTCTTCATAATCAATCCCCTCAAATGGGAACCAACTAAAAAACTACCACAAACAATGAAAGAATTAGGCAGTGGGATAAAAAATTAACATATTTAGAAATAATTTAGAGATGTATTTCATATAAATAGATAACCATGCTGAAGATAATAGAAGAAAAAACCCCAAAAGGAATAAATCGAAAATGATGACATCTGGGCACAACAATGTGAATGTACTTAATGCCACTGAACTGAAAATGGTTAAAGATGGTAAATCTTACTTTATGTGTATTTTACCATAATGAAATTTAAATGAAAAGATATCTAGGAATCAACACCGCAAGGAATATGCAAAACTTCTAGACAGGAAACTTTAACACAACAAAACAGCACAAAAGCAGTTTGAAGAAGTGGAAAGTCACACCATGCTTTTGGACAAGTAAGTGCAATCTCATAAATGTGTAAATTTTCACTAAATTAATTTTTAAATTTATGGATTCCAAAGTCCACATGGAAAAATAAACAAAAAGGAATAGGATAGAAAACTCTGAAAAAGAAGAGCAATGGAGAGTAATTTCCAGGTGATAAAACGTACCATAAAGAATCAACAACTAAAATGGTGCGGTAGTATACATGAATATACGGAGATCGGGCAAAAGAACATAAAATCTAGGCAGAGGCCCAACCCCCACATAGGGATTTAGTACAGGATAAAGACGGGATCTCATACCACCGAGGAAAATATGCACATATGTAACAAACAGCATCCCCACTGAGCAGCTGCCTGGGGGGCAAAGTTGCATCCACACCTCATACCTAACGCCAGGAGGGGAGAGTTCCATTTTCGAAACAGCAAAAATGAAAAGACCTACAGTTACAGTCAGCGGGGTTTCTTTCTGATCCTCCCACAGTCAATAAGCCTTCCCTCCAACCCATATGGAACGAGCCTTTTAGCGACCGATCTTGAATATGAATTGTGAACAGCTGCCCTGGGGAAGTGACAAGGTAGAGGTCTCCTATTTTTAATTACAAAGCTTAGAACAACGTATATGTATTATTTTAATAAAAAATAAGAATTAAATTATACAAGAAAATTAATTGCTAGATGCAAGAATGGAGGTAGGGTGGGGACGGCCCTGGGGCCGAGTGGTTAAGTTCCTACGCTCCGCTTAGGCAGCCCAGGGTTTCGTGGGTTTGGATCCTGGGCGCAGACATGGATAAGCTGAGACAGTGTCCCATATAGCACAACTAGAAGGACCCACAACTAGAATATACAACTACGTACTGGGGGGCTTTGGGGAGAAGGAAAAAGAAAAAGGCAGATTGGCAACAGATGTTAGCTCAGGGCCAATCTTTAATAAAAAAGAATGGAGGCAGGGAGACGTAATACTGCTGTGCTCCAGGGGAGAGATGACTGTAGCTTGGACCAGAATGGCAGCAATGGAGACAAGGAAAAGTAGATAGAAAGCAAATGAAAACAGGATCTCAAACAGACATCTGCACTCCCACATTCACTGCAGCATTGTTCACAACAGCCACGATGTGGAAACAACTTAAGAGTCTATGGATGAAGGGACAAAGAAGACGAGGCATGTATATAGACTGGAATGTTATTCGGCCATAAGAAAGAAGGAAATCCTGCCATTGCGGCAGCATGGATGGACCTTGAGGACATGATGCTAAGTGAGATAGACAGGGACAGACAAATCCTCTATGATCTCACTTATATGTGGAATCTAAAAAAGCTAAACTCATAAAAACAGAGACTAGAATGGTGGTTACCAGGGGTTGGGGGTAGGGGAACTGGGGAGATGTTGGTTAAGGGTACAAACCTATAGCCAATAGAGAAATAAGTCCCGGCGCTCTAATACACAGTGTAGTGGTGATAGACAACACTGTATTATAAACATCAAAGCTACTAAGAGACTAGACGGTAATTTTTCCCACCACAAAAAAAGAGGTATAATTATGTGACGTGATAGAGGTGTTAGCTAATGATACAGTGGCCATGATACTGCAATATACAGATATATCAAATCAACAGGTGTACACCTTATAGTGTTACGTGTCAATTATATCTCAGTTTAAAAAAAGGAAAAATGGATAGGTTAAGGGCAAGTTTTGGACAGAGGATTCATGATTCTTACTCACGGAGAATGTGGGTGGGGGTGGATAAAAAATGATGACAGGTATTTGCCTGAGCAACTCGGTAGATGGTGGTGTCTTTAGTGAAACGGGAAGAAGGGGAAGCCGGACTGGATCAGGAGGAGAAGAGTGGGAAATAAGAACTCCCGTTACTGCCATGTTAAGGTGAGCTGTGCATTACTCATTCAAAGATCAATGTTGAGGGGCCGGCCCTGTAGCTGAGTGGTTAAGTTTGAGCACTCCGCTTCGGCAGCCCGGGGTTTCGCCAGTTCTGATCCTGGGCGCGGACATGGCACCACTCATCAGGCCATATTGAGGTGGTGTCCCACATGCCACAACTAGAAGGACCCACAACTAAAATATACAACTATGTACTGGGGGGATTTGGGTAGAAAAAGCAGGAAAAAAAAAAAGATTGGCAACAGTTGTTAGCTTAGGGGCCAATCTTAAAAGAAAACAAAGACTGATGTTGAAAGAACTGTTTTCGTATGAATCTAAAGTTAGAGGAGTGGTCAGTGCTAGAAATAATTATTGGGGATCCATGAAGTACAGATGTATTTCTATCCATGGCACAGTATACTTTTGCTTAGTGAGAGTATAAATAGAAAAGCACTTCTATAGTGCTGTGCTCATTTACAACTCATTTCTCTGCAGTTTTACAAATTTTTTTACACGTATTATTCGATGTGTGTTTAGTTTCTTTGATTAGAGTGTCAATTACTGGAGTCCTGTTGTGCTCCACTTTCTAAGGATTCTTAAATAAACGACAATGGACATTTTCCCAAGCTTGATCTGAAAATTAGCTGTGCCTATTTAGAAGGTATAAAAAGATTCTTGGATGAAACGACCTCCTTTGAATAAGGATCTTTCCCATCAAAATCACGAAGCGTATGGAATTTGGTCCCAAAGGACTGGACAGCTGACACACTGCATTTTGTCTTCCACCCTGTTGAAATGAGACCCCTGAGCCACTCACCTGCAGAAGCTCAGCATGTAAGAGAAGCGTGTAGGCAGCTTCTGTGTAGTTCTCACAGTCTCGGTGCAAATCCCGCAGCTTGTATAAGTACCTGTGAGGACGGGAGAAAGGAGGCCTCTTGCTGCTGGGAGTTGATCTGGGACTCAGCTCACTCCACGCCCAGGTTTGCATCGCTCCCCCCCACTCCACAGGAGCGCTTCCTTTCTCTTAGGCAAAGGAACCCCTTACTGCCCGTTCCTTTAACCCCTTCTGTGGCTTCCTGCCCATGTGTCTTTCCTCCTCCTTCTCTTCTACTTTGTACTCATTGTTTAAGGCAGTGGGTGTTTAATTTTTTTTGAATGTCATGGACCCCTGAGGGCAACTAATGAAAGCTATGGGATCGCTCCCCAAGAACATGCTTAGAGTTTATGGCCAAGTTTGTCTCCTGACCAGGGCTTCCTGGAGCCCAGGCTATCATTGCTTGACAGAAGGTGAATTTTCATGCTGCCTCCCTGTGCAGCCTTTCCTGACGGCCCTGGCCAGAGTCTCTGTCTTTCCCTTAAATCCCAACAGGAGCCTCCGCTTGCACCCCCTCGATGGTACTCACTTGTGCATCTGTCTAAAGGGTTTTCCCTTTCAGGGGAAGGCACGATATCACACACTTTTCGGTGTTTCTCAAGCATGATGTATGGAGTTTGGGCTGAGTATTTGTTTATTGAAGAAATAAATAATAAAGCCATGACATAAAAATTTCAGCTTACCTTATGTATATGTCCTCTCTCTTCTTTTCTTTATAAAAATTCTACCAAAAAAAGTCACAAACACCAATGTAAATCAAGAGTTATTGACTAGCTTGCCCTGAAAATGGCCAAATAACTACTTTTGCTTTGCAACACTGTCACTTTCAAAGAGCTTATTATTCTCCTTTAACAAATACCCCCTTAAGGAAGGGAAGTGACAGTTTATAAAGAAGATACCTTGAAGAATTTTTTTAGGACCACGCTTCTAAGGGAGTAGAGAGCTGCTCATATTCAGGTCCCCTGATACCCTGTTTCTCAAGGGGTCGGGGGGCAAGTTCTTGGTTTACTGTGAGTAGAGGAATGAACAGTAGCCTAAACCTCTGGGGCCTGTGGCCCCAGTTACATATGTCTAGGGAAAGGTAAGACCAAAGAGTTCTACCACCATAAGGACTGCAGGCACGAATGCTCTCCTCACGGTGCACAGTGCTGCTCACACAGGTCTGTCCGTGCACGATAATTCCAACAACAAAGCAATCACATACAAACAAGACAGAGAAACAGGTGGAGGATGGCCTTCAGAAAGACTTAAGAGCTTATTTTGCATTTTCCATCCGTTTCCAAATTTATCCTCAAGGTCTGTGGCTGCTGGTATCGCTAACTCCAGAGCTGAGTCAGCCGTTCCAATCGGACTCAGCAGGCCCCAGACTCCATAAAGGTCACCCCACAGCACCTTTGTGTCTGTGAGATCTACCTAGATCTGAGCTGTGCGGTGCAGGGGTGGCCTAGCAGTGCCCTCTAGCCATCCCAGGGGCTTGGCACATACCAGCACATTAACGGTACAGCTCATGCGGTTTTCTTTGCTCTCGTCATGCATGATGATGGTCCTGTAGTCCAAGAGGTTCTCTAAGAGGCTGCTGACCAGGAGTGCAAAGACTTCTCCAGAGCCGGAGAGGTATTTATGTTTCCGGCAATGTTCTAGAAGCCTGCAGGGGTGGAGGTAGAGACAGATGCCCATGTCCCACACTGTCACCCTCCACCATTTATGAGGACCGTCCAAGGTCCTAGCAGCAGGTGGCGCCAGACACATCCCTCATGTAACAGTCCTATCCGGGGCCCTCGCTCAGGCTGCACCTCTCAGCCTCGCGTGTTCTACATTTTCTTTAGGGCTTTAGCTCAAGTCCACCACCACCTAGCACCTCAGCCCACAAAGCCCTTCTCTGAATGCCTATTTGCATTTTGTTTTTGCTTTTTGTCAATACCACAGAAACGAGAATCTTTGCCCAAAAGGTTCACGTATGCTATCTGATCACTCCAGTCAAGTGGAAAGATATCATCTTTTCTACGTCTTCATTTTCCCTAAAGCCTAGCACTTCAGGTCATCCTGTGGGCATTCTGGAAAGCTGGGGAGCAAGGCCCAGCCTAGGGGAACCTACGAATCTAGCACACATCCAGACATGTGACTTTTCAGATAAAAGTGTTCATGTCAGAAAAAAATGCAAAGTTGTAAATAAGTAGACTGAGGCTACACTTTTGGTCTAAATCCTCTCCCTTTGGACCCAAATAGAGCAAAGCTTCTACAGGGGCTTCTTAGATTAGACACTTAGAATAAAATTTGGGGAACAAGAAAAAAAAAGAAAAAAGAAATGGGTTCAAAGAATTAGTCCAGACTCTAGGATTATTCCTGAGCACTGGAGATTTGTGTGGTCACATTTTGCTGGGTTAGTGATCCAGGAAGAATGAAGGAAACAAAATATAATCTTTACATGAAAAATCAGCTGTAGGATTAAAAAAAATGAGCAGTGTATCATTTGCAAATATTGTGTGTGTGTTTGCATGTGTGCATAATTTCCTCATTTAATTCCTGTGTGAGATCAAGAATTGCAAAAGTTAAGCGAAGTAAGTTAGAGGGAGAAAGTCAAATACCGTATGATCTCACTCATAAATAGAAGATAAAAACAACAACAACGACAACAAACAAACACACAGATAGAGACATTAGATTGGTGGTTACCAGAGGGGAAGGGCGGAAGGAGGAGGGCGAAAGGCGTTATTAGGCACATGTGTGTGGTGATGGATTGTAATTAGTCTTTGGGTGGTGAACATGATGTTATCTAACAGAAATCGAAATATAATGATGCACACTTCAAATTTATATAATATTATAAACCAATGTTATCTCAATAAAAAAAATTTAAAAACAGGTGGTTTGAAGCTCAAACAGGGAGACCGAATGGAAACCAGATACAAAGACTAACAAGCGGTCTTATCATCCATTAAAAACAAAATAAGGAAGACTTCTGGCTCTTTAAAATACAAATGAGTCATCAATTCAGTTCTATTTCTGAGTATCCAGTGTGCTGGTTCCTTAAAAAAATTCTTTAAAGAAAAAGAAAAAACTGGGCAGTCCCTGTCCTCAAGCACAGTCTAGCACACATCATTCCCATGAAACAGGTAAATGACACACGACCTAAGCACATACCCAGTCAACAGGTGACGCACTTGGCCAATATCATAAACGTTCAGAGAACACAAGGAATGAAGAGTCCAGAGCAGTTACAACGCTGGATGATGAGAGGATTTGAAAATAACAGTAAAAGGCACAAACACCAGTGCAGCCGACATTTTACTCAGCATGAACTTGTAACAGACACTGTGTTTACGCATCATCTTGCTTAATCCTCACCACAATACCAAAATATAAATCCTATTACTGTACATGAAAAAAAATGAAGTGTTGGATAGGTTAAACCACTTGTCCAAAGTCAATCTCCTAGGACATGGAGAAAATGGGATTTGAAGCACAATCTCTAACTCCAACATCCAAGTGTCTTAAACTACTCTTTTTATTTTGTAATTGCATATGTGCAAAGGAGAATTAGGAGGGCCAAGGGTGATGCGGAGGGTCTGCAGGGTGGGGTGGGTAGGGAGCAGAGCTGATAATGTGAACATGGAGAAGGAATAAAGGTGTTGCACTCGAATGGGGGAGGTGGGACAGGGGAGAGAAAAAACCAACCTAGCAGGAGACATAACGGTGTTCTGACAGGTCCTTAGAGGCAATGAGGTATTTTTACATGTAAAGTGGACCTTGAAATGTTTTTTCCCTCCTCCTTTAAATTGCTGCTTTGAAGCCGTAATTAGAGGTGCTGGCACTTTTGATGAAGTTCAGCAGTTTGAACACTGGGCAAAATGCCACTGCTTTCTGCATCTCCCCCTCTCCTCCATCTGCTCGGTTCTCCAGGGCTGGGCTGGCCAGGAAAACATGGACATTTGACTCACATCAGATAAACAAATGCCAGCAGTGGATGGTGTGAACTCTATTAACCCCTCTCAAGGCCCATTTGTGGCGGTGACCCTGGGTGATTCTGGGAGTACTCGCTTAGTCTGTAAGTGCAGCAGAAGCCAATGGTTTTTGCCATCACCAAATGATGCAATCACATTGAGGTTTTTGTTTCTGAAATACTCACAGTTTTTCCAGAAGGACCTTGTATTGTTCATCGCCTCTGCCCCCTTCCACCTCTTGGTCCAGCTTTGTAATCAACTCATTCTCAAACTGAAAGCAAAGGAAGACGTTCACAGGAGAAAACCATATCCTTAGCAGAGGACACGAAAGACACCCGGCCACCCTTCTGGAGTTGGCCCGGCCCCTTTTTGAACTGTGCAATGTTCAACACACACAGGGGAAGATCGTACGTCATGGTAGCCGTTAATTGTGCTCCAAGGCCCTATCAAGATGTTCTAAACCAGTCTCGTGTTACTTTGTCCTTTGCTTTATATTCGCAGGGAAAAATAATTACCCAAAATACTATTTTCCTGTTACAACCATGCATATAATAATGGCCTGATAATTCTAATTTTTATATTTTATTTTTGTGTCTTGTCTAAGTATTGGCAATGGGATTGCTTCTTCAGAGCTTCAGAGCTGTAAAATCTTCCTTTAAATACTACTGTACTGTACAGATAAGAAAGCAGAAGCATAGATAAGACCTATCAGGCGAAGCGAAGTCTCAAAACTAGACACCTCTGCATCATTCCCTCGGCTGCACTACAGCAGATAGGCTTTTCCTTTACTCCACTGCGTTAGTCTCGCGGCTACACTGCAACAGACGGGACTAAAAAGCATGATGTCAAATTTTAATTATCCAGTGATAGACTGCTGCTTTAGGAAACACGTAGCAAAAAGATCACTTCTAGGCTGTGGGTTGGAATATCTGATTCTATCTCTAATTGCTTTACAAAGTGAATTGTAAAGAAAAGCTTTTAGATAAACTTTGATTTGTGTTATTCAGGCTACTGCTTCTCTATATAGAAAGAAAATAAATGAGTTGACTATATGTGTGTTAGTATCACTCCTTACCATATGGAAATTGCCATTTCCACTGAAATTGAACTCACACTGCATCATATCAAAGAAAATGGGGATGGTGGCTTTCCGGAGCTCTACTTCGGGGGTCAATGTGACCTCCAGAATGGGACCCACCATGGATGGGATGAATTTGATTTTGTGGGGACCTGAAATGAAAGTTAAGTGAGGATATTAAAAAATAATTTCACTGGAAATAAAGTGTTACAATCTTCCTCCACAGGGCCCATAAGGAAAAAAATGTTTATGTGGGTAAATCAATTCAATTCAGAAGTGAGTGACTAAATATTGTATTCTGATAATACGTGGATGTCGTCAGAGACAGTTCATCATCAATGTCCCAGTGGAGACAGGGGTGTGAAACCCACAACTCAACTTTCACTTCCAGACACACAGATGAATACATCTTAGGGTTACCAGAATCAAAATAAAAAAGAAATCATCGTGGGATGCTTGTCACACAGGAGTTGTGTGTAGGGCTGCTCAAGGCTGTGCACTCACCCAGGTTATACCACATGTCCCGGATTCTAAAGCCGATCTCCTTTCTCATGTCCCCATATCTAGGAAGAAGATCAGAAACCAGGAGAAGGGTTTGCGGTGGAAACAAGTACACATAACACAATGATGAAGGGAATAAAAGAGCCTCTGCTCCTCTAGGTCACATTTAAGGCAGGGTCACTGTAAGAGACACGGTCGATACCTAAACGAGCCGCCACAGAGAACTAAGCCACACAAGGAGAGGGGACTTGAACGCGGAGAGGGCCAAAAGCAAATGTTGAAGATAACTGAGAAGACGAGATTGACAGACTTCTTGCAGGGAGAAGAGTCAGAAATACTCTGGTTGCCTTGGGGGCAAAAAAAAAGAGCTTACTGTTGTTATGTATAAAGTACAGATATACATGTAGTACATACACAGATATACGGTACATCTGTGGTACTAATAGGTATTACTATTTCTTGGGGGGAGGTGATTAGAAAAACAATTTCTAAAAAGGTTTTTTACAGGAGTCGATAATGGAAAAAAAAGTAGAGAAACACTGATCTAAACAGCAGCTCTTAGGTGGAGGTGGACCGACAATCCCGTGGAATCTCTCAGAGAACACATCCGCCCGGGGCTGCCCCACACTGCACACCGTATCAGAGGCTGGGGGCTCGGAAGACGCAAACAGGGTGGTCAACAGTGGACACTGCAAAAGTTCCCAGTGAACTCTAATATGCACCCCCGACCCACCCTACAGCCACGGTTCCACACTCAGGCCACTAGCACCCCAAACATTTTTTTTCAAATTTCTCCTTTGGAAATGCCTTTGGAAGCTAGCATAAAGATATTATTTAAAAATTTCTCTTACCATTCCATTTTAACAAAACACCTAACCTAATTTTATTGTTAATATTAGATAAGCCCATGTGGTCAACGTCTGGCACTTAGTAGACAGTAAATGGTAACTATTCCTCTTGTTTATTAACAGCTTAGTGGATGCTACTTCTACTAAAAGTAAGAGAAATCTTGAAAAAAGATTCATTCTCATTTCTATAACCTTAATATAAATGTTTTTATTTCCCAAGGTTTATCTTTGCCCATACGCATACATATTTTTACATGGATTATACTTATAGTCACACTTTCCTTTGACCAAAACCAGAATCATTAATCCTAACTAGACACTTTATTTATCAGACTTGGTGTCAACTAACTTCACTAATGGTTTTTTAACCAAAATCAAATCCATCCTGGAAAGAAACATGTAATTTCCGATATTCTAAAGAATGAGATCAAAGTATCCATCTTAAAAATCAATTCTGTCTCCATACTCACCCCACAGGGAAATCGACAAAACCGGTTTTACTTTTATGTTTGAGAGCACAATCACTAAATCTCAATCTCTTAGCCACCAATCTCAGCATTTTAGGAAGAAACCAGAGGTACAGAAATGCTAAATAATTCACCTAGAATCCTAGACATCCTGGCAGGGAACAGAACTCAAATTTCACAGCCTTTAAGTGATAAATTTCTCAAGTTCTTTGTAACTGCATGGCCTTGGAGTTTCCAACTCTCAGGGAACTCTGAAACAGACCTGTGAGGAGAGCGATGAGAAGCTTCCCTAAATCTCTCATTGCTCTTGCACATAAGTCCATCCTGAATTCCCGGCCAGGGATCTGGAGGGCATTTTTAGGTGATGTGTTAGTCTTGGCTTCTCTGCTGGAGTGACTGAGAGGCAGAGCAATGGTGCCAAAGGAGGCTGCCCTGTGAGGCCCGAGTGAGAAAGAGGCACCGTGCCCGCAGTCGGGAAACGCTGCCAGCAGACGGGCCGCGTTCTCGCAGGGCAGTGGTGCCTCTCTACGTACAGATTCTGGAAAGGAACGCGGTGGGAGCGGGTAAATGAATGGGGACTTGAAAGAAGAGATGTGAAGCTGGGGAAATTTGAGGTCTATTAAACAACTATTTTAAGATCTATCTCACTAACAACACGGGTAGCCAGTGAAGAGCAGTTGCTCTGATACTAAAAATCTTGCTCTGAACAGAAATAGAAGCAGCAACTTCTCAATCGTAAGCAAGTTTAAGAGGACACTTACTTTTTTACAATTTTGCTGCGCTTGGCTTGTGAGAAGGTTTCAAGCTGAAGGGACTCATGGGTGAGAAACGCTACTGCCAAATGGAAGTAATTGTTCCAGAGCTGTTCACAATTAATTGTGTGGGCGAAAAGAAATGGAAAATCACATTAACAAGGGCATAGTAAAACACCACCACATGGCAGAAAGTCACTTGCCAGAGATTCATGAAAAAACAAAATAAAATCCACAAGACTCTGTTTTCTTTCTTCTGTTTCAATTATTCAGCCCTGAAAGTTTTAACACTTAATATTAACATTAAGCTTTAAAAATAAATCCAAACCATTATATTTTCTTTACTCCCGGGATAAAGGAAAACCGCTGCCAAGAAGTATGCCTATTTATAGTAAATAATTTGACAATAGGTATCAAATGAACCACAATTCTGCCAAACTTTTGAACTAGTCTGAACTAGTTTAGGACTTTATCCTGGCAAAATAATCATGGGTATTTAAGAATATTTAAAAAAAGAAGGCCACCACAATGCTATTTAACATAACAGAAAATGGAAACAATCTAAATGTTCACAAAAATTTGGTTAAATAAATCATGACCCAGCCATACAATGAGCTATATTCAACCATTAAAAATATTATGAAAATATTTAATATCATTGAAAAGATAATAGAGAAAGTAAAAAGGTCAATAGGTTACCAAAGAATGGCCCAGCTCGATTCCACTTTGGCACATATATATATATATATATATATAAATAAATACATATACACACACACATGTATACACACACACACACATATATGTACATGCACATATGTGTACACAATCTCCTCTACCTATGACTCTCCACTTTTAAAGTTCCACAGATACAAACAAAGGCTCATGACACAGTAACGCACATCGCCAAGAAAATGCACGCTGGAACGTCCACTCTCCGAGAGCAGGACCTTGTCTGCCTTCACCAGGGCCTAGAATGATGCCCTGTACATGAAATATGCTAATGTTTGTTGGGTAAATGAATGAATGAACGAAGATGGAGCTAGTGGTCACCTGTTCTGCTATCACTTCGGACTTTCAAACAAGTGTGTACACAAACCACTCTAGAAACGAGGCCACCAGCAGGCAGAGGGACACCTGTGCGCCTTTGCGTGCACATCTGTGCATGTGTGTTCTGTTACCGGTGGAAGGTCTTTCAGTTTTCTTCTTTTTGCTTAGTTATATTTTCTAGGATTACTTTTTTACATTTATTACTTTTACAGAGAGAAGAAAAAAACTTATTTTATTGGGTTTAAAGGACAGAATGACAAGAATACGTGCTTTAGGAAAGGAGAAAAGACAAGACAACTTTTTTCATTAGAAAATGATGAACTCTGAGGTCATGTTTTCCAAAAGGAAATAGTTCTGTTGCTGTGGCTGCGAACTCAAGGATCTCCTGGGTGAGCAGCATGCTTACCTGAAGTTCAAAGCTTGCCTGGTCCATGAAGAAGCTTGTGAGAACCTCAGCAAACTGATTGATAGCCCGGAGGAAAACCCTGGGGGAGGAAGACACTGGATAAAGAAGGCACCTTTTTGCTCTTCAAAACACTTCCCATCTTGTTAAAAATCAAAGCAAACCAAACCTAGACTTGGAAACGTAAGACCCTTAGGTCTATCACGGCCCTTACAGACCAACAACAGAGCACAGTCTGCAGAGGACACGGAAAGTGGGTTTCAAAACTGACTACAAACACCACTCAAGCCCGCATCGCAATTTAGCCAGTTGAGGGTAGAGCTGAGAGGACAAGCCAGGCCTCCTGAGCCTCAGACCAGGGCTCTTTGCAAGCTATTGTGATGCCTCTGTTTTAAAGTCTAGGTTTCTGATACCATTTTTTCTCTAATCTGTACATAGACAGGAAGAGTTTTTCTAACCAAGTTATCAGGATCCTGTGGAGTTAACAATAATGCTTTTAATAAGCATAAATAAATAAAGCATAATAAAATGACTGACTTTATTTAGCTCTTTAAAAAATTCTGAAGCTTTTGAAATATAATGCACATATTCAGTTTATTTCGCTTTGATTCTACAAGTATTTGTCGTGGGCCAGGAACTACAAAGCACTGGCTTAGGTTTTGCCTTAAAAGAGACAGTTCCTGGTCTTAAGAAGTTTACAACTTGGTGGGGTCATTTGCAATCTGTAAATTTAACCATGATTCAACAAAGAATATGGAAAATTCTAGGAGAGGGGTATCGAAGAGGAATGGGGAGTCAAAGGAAGAGAAGATGACATCCAGGTTAGAAAGGCTTCATCTGGAGATGGCATTTGAGAGGGACCTTAAGGAATGGGTGGCACGTTGATGGCCAGAGATGCTGAAGAAGACACTGCAGGGGAAGAAGCAGCAGGAGGGACACCAGAGAACATGTTCAGGGACCAGGAAGAGGCCAGTCTGGTTGGAGTCCAGGTTGTCTATAGAAGGAAACAGTGGAAGATAAGTCTAGAGAGGGGGGGTGGGCCAGGCTGCAGAGGCCTTGAATGTCAGGATGACGAAGGCCCTGTGGAGCTGCTGAAAGATGCCATGTAGAGCTGATGCTCACGATTAATGTGAGAATGATGAGGAGACTACAGTAGAGAGAAGAGAGCATTGAGCTCGAGTCAGAGCAACTGCAGGTGCCCAGGTGAAATCAAGAACATGAGCACATAAACTAGGATTATGGCGGTGGGAAGATACTTACTTTAAAGACGATGGGTTTGAGGCAAAGAGATTTAACAGCACTTCACAAAGGTCAGATAGCTAGTTACCAGACCCAAGTATTCAGTGAAAAGCCTCGGGCCCTGCAGTCTTACCTGCTCTGCATCATATTCATGACCATCCAGTCTTTGGCATAGACATTCTTTCCAATCAGATCCTTAAACATGATAAACGTTTCCATGAGGAAGTCCTGCAGATAACAAAGGAGGAATGCGTGGGGAAAAACTGGGCTACATCTCATAAGCCCTTCCCCCAGTCTGTGGATAAGAGGGACCACTACATCAGAACAAGATGTCCCAAGTCCCATAACGGCCTGTCTTCTTAATAAGGTGTTTAGCGGTAACAAAGCATTTTTATAGCTCTCATATGATTTGACTTTTACATCATATAATCTGATCAGGAAGATAAGGATGAAAAAAATTGTCCACATTTTACAAATATAAAACTGAGGCTGTGAAAAATTAAATGATTTGCTTAAGGTCCCAAACAGCAGGAAGCAGGAGAGCTGGGAAGAGAACTTGGGGTTCTGGACTGCATTTTAGAGCCATAATGTCTTCAGCTCTCTGCTGCCAAGTGGTGTCTGAATAGATCTACTGCACTTAAAACAAATTCAGCAGTAATTGTGAGAAACTGATACTTCTAATAACTCTGAGTCCAATTCTCCTTTATTATTGTTAGAAAAGAACCAAAATGCTATAAATAAGAAGCAAAGTCATCATTCCTCCTGTTCCAGGAATGTTACCATGTGTAGCCTGGGAGAAGGGTCTTTAATGGTCCTTATAGAGATGATAGCAGTGGGTCCTGATGACTGCAATGACTAATAACGAGAGTACACAGGGCACAGCATCGAAAACACAGCTATTCTACTCAAAAGGGGGCTATGTGTAAAAAGTAACTCAGAAACAGAACAATCAGACTAAAAACCAGAGCTAAAAAGTTTTGAAAGCTTTTTTATTTATTAGTTGGTTAAATTTAGACATTTTCCACTTGGATTCCTGAAATGAAAATCCAGTCCAACTTCTTTGGCACTAAACTACGGAGTCCTAGCCCATGACTTACATCAGGCAGCAGAAAGGACACGGTAATTGGGAGGCCGGAGGCCTAGGTTCTATTCCTGACGCTATTCCTCCGAGATACTGCTCGAGTCGGTCAACTTCCTGCACTTTGGATGCCAAACGGCACAGGAAAGGGAGCAATCCTGGCTCTGAAGTCTGTGCTACCCTGGAACCTTCCTTCGGGTTGAAAGGGGAGTCAAACTTTCCTACCCTCAATTCGGAAATCACAGACATATTTCACGAGTTCTTAACTTTTTCATTATACATTTTAAGTGCACTCACCAATTTATTCTATCAACTTTTCCTCTCAAATCAACACGAATTTATGGTTTGTCAAGCAAGGATTAAATTTAGATGCCAGTTATCGGCTTCCAAGGCTGACTCTACATTCAACTCTTGGTAATCTAACTGTAAACAGTGATGGCATAATAAAGGCAATTCACAGGTAATCCCAGGCCTCATCGTATCTCCCACTTCCACAGTCTTTCAAGTGATCTGTTCGGAAGGCATGTGAGAGCGTGAAAGGACAGTCCATGGAAAGTCAGAGGCCGCTGTGACCTGCAGTCTGCCACTGATGGCTAAGGTTCCCTCATGGGGATAATAATCCTCTTTTAATAAGATGATAGAGCGGGAAGAGCTCACCACTGTTATGGAAAACAGGAGTGAAACCTGTTTTTTCTTACCTAATGGAGCCAAACTGTCAAGAGTCTGAATTTAGGATAACTTATTCTACCTGCTTTCTGAAGGAAACTTGAAAAAAAGGCACTAAACTATTTTTATATTAATTTTACCTTACATTACAATAATAATAAAATCATTATTATAAGCAGCTAGTCTTCACAGGCATTAACTGCATGTCAAGCACAAAGTTAGGCATTTTCCACGTGTGGAGTCAATCAACAGTCACTCATGCTAACCCTCAAGGTGGGTACTATCTTGGAGACGAGGAAACTGAAGTTTAATGAGGTGAAATAGCTTGCCCAACATTTCATACACGGAAGTGGAATCACCAGAATTCAAACCCAGATCTCAGTGTTCTAAAGCCTGTGTTCTTAAACCCACTACATCATCTGCCAGTGGAGGAGAAACATCGCTACCCTTGGCTTCCATCCCTCCCCTCACCTCCTCTCTTCTTGATTCTCTGGCACCAGGTCTCACCTAGAGATGCTCTGTGGGCACACCTCCATTTGCTACGGGTGCCTGTACCACGCCACCTGCCAGAGCATGGCCTTAGTGGAGGTCCCCGTAAGCCTCTGGATTCAGCCACAGCCTTTTGTGAGTTCCTCACTGGACCTACCACTACCACTAATGATAAAGAGTACTTTCTCTCTAGATTCCTTGGGTGTTTTTCCATCACGTGGACCTCACAGAAAGGAGGGTGACTGGCAGGAAAGGAGCTGGATATCCTTGGGTGTACTGGCCATGCACTGTTGGTATAATACAAGCAGAAAGTAGAAAATCCAGTGCATAAAGATGACTGGGAGATGCATGGTTGATGGGAAGTTATCCAGAACAAAGACTAGTGCCATGAGACATCCGATTGCTAATCTAGCTCCATGTCCAGCCCTCTGCTTCGCAAGATAAGATGATACCTTCAGGGACATTTTAACAGCCACCAATAATTCACTAAAGATAAAGATCCTGGAGAAGTAACCAGGGGCCTAACTTAGCTCTTAGGCAACCTTTGGTTGTACACTAAATAGTAAATATGAGAACAATTTTCTTGTTTAAAACAAAAGAGAATGGAATATTTTCAACTGAAGATAATTTACTAAACGTTATATAAGGGGCAAGTATTACCTCTTCCTGTTTCCCTTTCCAGGGAACACTGGAAATGATGATGTCCACCACATCTCAGAAGACTGTGCACACCTCTGCCTCCTCAAACCCTCGCCCTGGCAGGAGTAACTACCTTCCCTGAAAATGAGACACTATCCTCTTCTGAGAGTAAAAAAGATCTCCCAAATGTTTCTAAATAAGGGCTCTCTTGAATCCAAGAGACTTAGGGGGCTGAGTGAAAACCTCTTGGTATACATATTTTACTCTTCTTCAAATCCTATCACAGAGAGAAGTAAGAATTAACATTTTCCTTTTCATGGTCATTATGGACAGCCACACAGCATTGGACACGGATGAGGAGAGAACCCTGGACTCAGGATGCTCAGTTTTGTTTATTTTTTTTTTTTTTGCCAAACATAAAAATTCTTAAGGCTACCAGGACCCAATGAAAACAACTTACGATGATATCTTGTCTGGTTTTGAATGTGCTGATATAGTGGGTGTAGTGGCTGTCGTCCATTTGCCGCAGGATGGCTATCATGCAAGCAACAAAACTCCCCTGGAAGGAGAAAGAGAACACAAATCCAGGACTCCTGAGACCACCAACTGCCAAAACAAGATTTGGATGTGTATACTTTGGTTTTCCCCACCCAATTACCGAAGCAGGGACCCTCCAAAGTGGAAACATGTTGCATTCCAAAGGTTCAAAGGGCATGCACTTTGCTGTTTCTGCTTAAAAGACCTTCCAGGTTTGAGTTAAGGCACGTGGAAGGTTTTACTCATCCCATTAATAGCCACGATCCATGGAATCCTGTAGGTCAAGGGACACTGACTCTAAGATATCAGCTAGATTCCTAGTTAACATGTAACTTGTGGACTTTGAGCTTCTTGTTGAGACAGAGCTGTAGTACAGAAGTCCATGGAGAAACGTCTGAAATAGTCAGATCCTTTCAACAAATCTGAGTCTGGAAGAACGCAAAGAGGAGAAAGAAAGGGAGCAAAACTGAGAGTGGAGGAGCAGAGGAGACAAGAGATGAGAGTTCCGGGCTAGAACACTTCAGGGTCATTTCTACAGCTCTAGAACCTTCAGCCTGTTATTCCCAGCATGCTATGCATGTGTAACTGTGGACCTGGTTCAAAGAAAGGGATTGAATAATTAGATAATTAACATCATTTCTATTTTTGAGGTCAGGAATTACATATTCAATGTGCTTTCCCCTAGTCCAACCATATTTTAATCACAGACTTAACTTTCTAGCCGTAGGACAAATAACTTGGGTAATATCCTCCTGCATTCATACAGTTAATGAAAATAACACAAATTTAAACAAATTTGGCACAGAGGAGATTAATATGCAGCTGTTCTTGGGATGGAGGAAATGACTTCCTAAACACAAAAGCAATGAAAGACTATCCATGTACAGCTCTCTAGGAATGAATGTCTTAGTCTCTTTTGTTTCAAAAAGCTTATTTTTCTAATTATAAAGCAATGTAAATTTATGGTACTAAGGCTTTTGATATATATTGCCTAACTAGCATACAGCTTGCATTCCCATCAGTATTTAACACTATTTGTTTCTCCAGACCTTTGCTTACTCTGGGTATTGGTGATTTACTTAATCTCATTTTTGGTTAATTTGCATTTTTTTTTGTTCTGAATTACACATTCTGTCCATATGTTTGCAGTCCATTTATTTTTCTCATTTTGCTGTTTGCTCATATTCTTTAACCACTTTTTAATTTAAAAAAATTTTTTTAGTGGTTTGTAATAGCTCTTCATACATTATGCCTATTAGCCACTTGTCACATATTTTACAAATAATTTTTACAGTTTTTTAAAGATTTATTTTTCCTTTTTCTCCCCAAAGCCCCCAGGTACATAGTTGTCTATTTTAGTTGTGGGTCCTTCTAGTTGTAGCATGTGGGATGCCACCTCAGCGTGGCTAGATGAGTGGTGCCATGTCCGGGCTCAGGATCTGAACCGGCGAAACCCTGGGCCGCCAAAGCAGAGTGCGCAAACTTAAACCTCTTGGCCATGGGGCCAGCTCTAATTTTTAGTTTTGTGCTTGACATTTAATTTGCACATATAAATATATTTTCACATATAAATATATTTTCACATATAAATTTTTTACCAAGTAAACTCTAGTTTTTTTCTTTTATAGTATCCTTTCAATTTTTAAAAATTCATGAATCCATTTTCTTTCAGAAATAGGTATACATTCATTCATATTTTCTTCTAGTTGCCTTATGCTTTAATTTTTTTTACATTGAACCTTTCATTCCATATGGAATTTATTTATTTATTTATTTGAAGATTGGCACCTGAGTAACATCTGTTGCCAATCTTCTTTTTTTTTCTTCTTCTTCCCCCCGAAGTCCCCCTGTACACAGTTGTATATCATAGTTTTATGGGACGCCGCCTCAACATGGCTCGATGAGCCATGCCAGATCCACGCCCAGGATCCAAACCGGTGAAACCCTGGGCAGCTGAAGTGGAGCATATGAACTTAACCACTTGGCCACCGGGCTGGCCCCTCAATCATCCTTTTTATCTGTATTAGACACAGTAGATGGAGAATAAGAGGGCAGAGCAACACTGACATTTCTAAAAGCATGCTAATCACAAGTTCTTTAAAAGGTTTGTTTCCCCTTTGAACCGAAAGGGCTGGACAGTATCCCAGGGCACCCATCTACACTAAACATCAGTGGAGAGAAGATGCAGGGGCAAGACTACATGTATCAGAATTCCTCTCATGACGACCGTCCACTGCATAGCTGGAAACCTAATCTGGTAAGCTGCTTGGGGATGGGGATGGTTGACGACATGCAGACTCTGCAGCCAGGCTGGCTGCCTGAGTCCTAACCCAACTCAACCACCTGGCAGTAGTGTAACCTTGGGCAGGTTTCTTAACCTCTCTGTGCGTGTTTCCTCATTTGAAAAATGGAGCTAATGAAAGAACTACCTAACAGGATTGGCATGAGCTTTCAATGAGACACAAGTGCTTAAAATAGTTTCTGGCACAAAAGAATTTAAAAAATCAGCTAATGACTACTACTATCATCATCATACAGCAGGAAGTTCTAATACTGTTACTATTATCACTCTAAGGAGGGTGGATCCAGACAGAGCTTGTATATATTGAGAACTAGAACTAAATTACTGAGATAATAGAGGAAATGCTGAATGCACCCACCAAAACCCTTCATTTTCTGCTCATCAAGGCTCCTATTTTCCTTAAATAAAATATTAAACAAATATTTAAAGAGTATAAGGTCAAATGGGGGCCGAGTTCTCAGTCTACCTAGGGTGCCTGCTTGCCTCAGTGGGTCTCTCCTTTAATGCATTATAACAGTCTTTTCTTCAACCTTTGATACGAACAGGACTTTTCAAGAATGCATCCACATGCTTCGTATTTACGGGATCCTTAATAACTTGACTCCATTAGCCTCCCCTCTCACCCTGTTGGAGTATCTTCCCTCAAGAGAAAATTAGTGTCAGAATCAAGATCTGCTCACAGTTATGACCCAGGGTCACCCATTATGGGGAAGGGGTTGAAAAGTTCTAGACTCCACTCATTTCCCGAGGGAGCTACGCCGCATGGCATGCAGGCAGAGACAGTAAACTGCAATGTGAGGGTCTGCGTGAATTTGGTCTCCGGATGCTGGCCGCCAGAGCCCCCCAGTGGGCAGGCGGGACACTGAGAAGCAGCGATGGCAGCGTGGCTCCCTGAAGCAGTACTTACAATGTGGGGAGACTGTCGGCTCATCCCAATCACGGTCCGGTTGATCCTTCTCAGCAGCCGTTCCATTATCAGCTGTATGTGCATCGCCGTGGGGCCCTGAGGGGAAACACAGGAACTGACACCACTTCTTCCGCCTCAGCTTCACTTTTCTTAAGGAAACTTGGGCAGATGAGTTTTCTCTCTGACTCCTTCTGGCTCTTTCCTACAAAGCAATCTCTTGTCCAAAAGGGAAAAACGGTTTCACGGAATAATACATAATGTTACTAAGGAATCCGTTGAAAATAATCAGTTATAACATTTAAAAGATGAGTGTGGGGATGCAGAGGAGAAGGCCTCCCTAATAGCCCAGACCATCCGGGCTCACTGAGAGCTCACCATGGCCACCGACTCAACACAGTTTTGGGGAGACCCCCATTAGCATGAGGTGCTCGGTCCTGACGCTGAGCAGATCAGGTAGCCCAGGACAGTTAGGCAGGTTTACGGGAAATAAAGGCAAAATATACAGTTCTTGCCAACTTCTGTGTTAGAGAAAGAAAAACAAACAAGAAATTCAAATCAAGGATATTGTTATAGATTGAAAGTTTGTGGTTCAAAAGTCGTGTGTTGAAGCTCTAACGCCTAAGGCGATGGTCTTTGGAGATGGGGCCTTCAGAGGCAATTAGGTCATGAAGGCACTGCCCTTGTCTGAAGGGATTAGTGTCCTTATAAGAAGAGACGCTAGAGTTTGCCCTTTCTTTCTCTCCACAAGGAAAGGCCGTGTGAGGCCATAGCGAGAAGGTGGCCGCCCGTAGGCCAGGAGGAGGGTCCTCACCAGGAACCCACCACACCAGCACCCTGACCTTGGACTTCCAGCCTCCAGAACTGTGAGAAATAAATATCTGTTCTTTAAGCCCCCAGCCTACGGTACTTCGTTTTGGCAGCCTGAGCAGACTAACGGGGGGGGGGGGGGGTTTATATTTTGACTCTGTCATGTGTGACCATGAGCAATTATTTAACCTTGTTGAGCTTCGGTTTTCATAGCTGTAAAAAATAAATAAATAAATAAACAAAAAGGTTCCCTTATAGGAATGAGTTGGGTTGATGTAGACAACAGTGCCTCTTACATGTTTATTCTTGGGGCCGGCCCAGTGGCACAGCAGTTAAGTGCGCACGTTCCGCTTTTCGGCAGCCCGGGATTTGCTGGTTTGGATCCCGGGTGCGGACATGGTACCGCTTGGCAAGCCATGCTGCGGCAGGCGTCCCACATATAAAGTAGAGGAAGATGGGCACGGATGTTAGCTCAGGGCCAGTCTTCCTCAGCAAAAAGAGGAGGACTGGCAGTAGTTAGCTCAGGCCTAATCTTCCTCAAAAAAAAAAAAGTTTATTCTTTATTCTTCCTTCTTTCCTTTTTTGTGGTTTGATGTTACTCATTTGGCTCAATATTCAACTTGACTTTTCAAAGCCTTTATCCATTCTTGCTACATGATAGATATTCTGAAACTCCTGCTTAATGCTTCAAATACCTAAATCATTGCTACATGTAGCTTTATTAGAACATCAAGTACTCTTAGCTTCCCCTCTCTCTCCCTCCCTTCTTTCCTTCCTGGCTTCTTATTATTTATTTACTTGCTTCAAGTGATTCATAAAACCTGCCTCTCCTGTTGATGCTGTTTTCACCTCCACTTACTCATCAATTCCACACTGTCAACCTCACTAGGTGTGTAAATCCTGTGTGGGGCCCCGTGCGGAGGTATGAAAATGAATCAGGCATTCTCTGAGCCCTTAAGAGATTTACACTCCAGCAGGAGAGCTGGAACATGAATATAAAGAGGCAAACCCCAAAGATCCCACTAGAAGGTCAGCTCCATGCGGGCAGGGTGCTCGCTTCTCTTGTTCATGGCTATGTTTTTAGGCCTATCACAGTGCCCGAAGCATAGCAGCTGTGGAATTAGTATTTGTGAACAGAATTCATAACTCAAGGTACAAAACGATAAGAGCCTGAAAAGAGACGAGAGGACAGCATGAAGGCAACTAGCTGAGTGCGGGCACTGGGCAGGACGGCACCAAGAACAACTTCACGGAGATGCTCGCTGCAGCTGGACTTTCAAAAACAAAGACAGTTCGAGGACATGGCTGTGGGAGAAGAGGAGGGGATCCCGGACTATCAAAAAAGGCACAGGAATCAATGTCAGTAATCAGAGCCTGGACTTAACTGAGGAGAGGAGAAGATACGAGAAGACATAGGGAATTAGTTGGTACATTCAAAGATGCTTATGATGGGGGAAAAGTACCATTATCATCACCACCAAAAAATTACTTAATTTACTACTCTAACAGAGCTCCAAAATCAATACTTTTGAATGCCTCTGCTCATCAGAGGGAACATTATTGGGAAGACAAAAAAATATATATATTATTTAAAAGTCAATTAAATCTCCGAGAACAGGACACAAATATTTTCATTCAAGTCATTTCTGAAGAGTCCTTCTATGTGGTCAGAAGGTGGGCAGAGATACTATATATTAAAAAACAGGATCGGAAGTGGAAGAGACCTAAGAGGTCATCTAGAACAATTTCTCCATAGGATTGAATGGGAAATTGAGACACCATGAGATGCGCTTAAGGATACAGAGTTACAGAGAGGTAATACTGGGAGTGGAAACCAAAGGGCCTCATTCCTATGTTTCAGGTTAACTCTGGATCATATACACATGGAGCCCCAACCAAACCAAACAACCTAGTACATTGTTACAAAACTTACAGGGCTTGGAGCTTCATTTTACTATTTTAATTACTGAGTCATAAGAGCTACTTTTTAAAAATACTACTGTCATTATGACATAATTGGTCACAATTATTTATTTGCTGCAAAGTCCTTAGTTGGGAATCAAATCTCAAATCACAAAATTCCTCGGGAAAATTTATTCCATTTTATAAAGTGGTTTAAGCAAAAAAAGCAATCATCTATAATTAATAAATATCAAATAAATAGTACAAATAGTAAGGTGGGCCATAGGGGCTCAGGAAAGGGAAGAGACAAGGGGGAGAGTAGGTAACGAGAGCAGTGGCGTCTTCCCGGACTTCTGCGGCAGAGACGATGCCTAAACTGGGGTGGATCTCAAGCAGGGAGCTGAGGACTTAGCCATGGGAAAGCGGCAGTGTTCTCCATGTTTTTTAGCAGAACCGAATCTAAAGATATTGGTAAGACTAAGGGCTTAGGCAAAACCAAGGGTGACTTCCCTATGCTGCGGGGAATGTCTGAGCCATCATGGGGGTGGTGACTATGTTTTGTGCTCAAGAGGACACACTCTACAGAGTTCTCCGGCCTCTTGAACAGAGGCCATGCCTGAGGTGCAGGCTGTGCTGTCTCCAGAACATGGCCAATCCAGGCAGGGTCAGCCCCAGGATTTTCGGAGGGCGGGGTGCTCAGGTTACAGAGATGAGGTAAGATAAGAAAATACATAACTTCCGCTAGGCTCCAGACGGAAGGATCAGTGTCAGAGAGAATATAAAAATGAGAACTTCTCAGCAGCTCAGGGACACCAACAGTTGTCAGGTGCCAGAGGTATAAGAGGATAGAGGTGTATATGCAAAAAGTCTAAGCACAGCTCTGGTTCCTAAAAGTCCTCACAGGGACCTCAGTGATGGTCAAGCCAGGAAAACCAGCCAGGAGCAGGCCCAGCGGTAAGCAGAACTCTCCCTGACCTACATGTGCACAGCAGGCTCCAGCAAGGAGAAGCCCCTCCGATCACCTCTGAAATGGTGCAGCCTGCCCCAGCACCAGCTTCTAAACTGCCTGGGCCACGCCCTGAGACCAGGAGGCCAGGGAGGCATTCTTGTCCCAGGCAAAGGGACCAGTGCAGTGCATGCTGTGGTCTGCATCAGTGACAATTCGCTCACCACATCCTTCCTGTCCAGCACTTCCAGGATGTTGCTCAGAAGCTGCGAGCTCGCCTCAGGGTCAGGCCTGCTGGAGTTGTCGTCTAACTGGCCGCTGAGCTGGTCTATGAGCAGTGGCAGCAGCACGTCTCTGCACTCTGAGAGAGAAAACGAAGACAGCTCAGCAGCCGCAGCGTCACCTCCTGAACCACCCGGCTCCTCCCTGCCAATCTGTCTCTGCCCCTTCCCACAGCTCCGAGCTCTGACCCCACCCTGTGGGGGGCCAGAGTCCCTCCAGGCCACGAGGAGCACACAATTTCAGGCACGGAACTTCAGCCCTGTAACTGGATTTTAAAAACTAAGAAAACTACACTTATCATAGATACAAGTCACAGAATGTTTAAAGTATTTAACAATTTCTTTAGCTTTTGTGTGTGTGTGTGTATGTGTGTGTGTGTGTGACGAAGATTGGCCCTGAGCTAACATCTGTGCCAGTCTTCCTCTATTTTGTATGTGGGATGTCTGCCACATCACCGTTTGATGAGTGGTGTGTAGGTCCGTCCCCGGGATCTGAACCCGTGAACGCTGGGCCGCCAAAGCCGAGCACAGGAACTTCACTACATCACTGGGCCGGCCCATCTTTGATTTTTTCAAAAATGCCAATTCGATACTTGAAAGATAAGTCATAGAAAACTAATACACTAAGCAAGTTATACACTTAAAAAAATTTCTTTTGAAATTTTCTGCCTAATGGAGAAAATTTACTCTAAAATTCCCATAAATACTGAGGTTCGCTAGTACATTTCAAAGTGTCTGCCAGACCTCCTGCTCATGTTTTTGCAGCCATGTGGACTTCGTAAGGTAAGGTATTATCTCTCTACTGTGTCTTCCTGCTGGGATCTTCACCATCTTAAAACATTATGATGATGAGTCCAGATATTCTGGTTGCTAACAGAAATGGTTGTTAATAGTGAGAATATGTCTTCTAATTGGAACTAACTAGTGCCTGCTTGCTCTTGTGCTCAAACACCCCATCTTTATCATCTCATTTATCCTTTCTGCATCCTTAGAGGCAGAGATTATCATGCCATATTAAGATGTGTAATAATCTTCTGTTTTCTACTTAGCACTCACTAGCTTTTTGCACTACCTCCAACTATGTCCTTGTAACAGCTGAAATTCTAAGCACGAATTCATAGCGACAGAAACGTCAGAACCCAAAGAGGCTTCTGATTTGATCTAGTTCAAGACCTTCCTTCCACAAATGGAAACTGAGACTCAGAGGTCACTTATCTGTCCACAGTTATACAACTAGCCAGGGCAGGGCCAGAAGGTTCTCACACCAACAAACCACAAGCTTTTCCCTATTTCTGACAAGCCCTGAGATCCTCAAACCCTCCAAGCAATCCACACAGCAGGAGGTCACCCTCTGAGCTTCCTAACCTGGTGGTAACTCCAAAAGAAGTTCCCACCACTGCCCCATTCTAGCAAGTCGTGGGTTACTGGGGAGAGACGAGGCATTAGACCTCTTCCCCATACCGACTTCGGAACAGGAGCACACTGATGCAGACGTCGTGGCTACACGCTTAACTCTAGTTATAAAATGAAAGATCTTTTATCAGTTAAGACTTTTCTCCCGTCGTGTCCCCCTCAACTCCCAGCAGTACGCTCATAATAGGGCTCCCTTCCACCCTCCCCAAAAAACCTCTGATTTATTGTATTTACCAATTTCCCTGGTGTAAATATCTGCACATGGTCACTTTTCAGCTACTAAAGTGACATGACTGAGCACAGAGTTGCGAAGAGATGCACATAATTAGCTCTCCTGAGCCGTACAAGCGGCACCCAGCACACTGCTGCCCAAGGCCCCGCCGCCTGGTTTCTGAGGTTATGCAACAAGCAGAGGTTGAAGAAGATGCGTTTGTTTCAAAGGACCGTCCTTTCTGCTTACCTCTCTTTCTGGGATTCCAATTTTGAGAATCAAGTTCTCTGAGTAAAGCAACACTCGATTGTTCTAATTAAAGATTAAAGATCACACAATTTTGCTCTTTTAGGAACTATTGGACATATTGAACTGACTTCACCTTCTCCTCAAAACTGGTTTCCCAGGAGGTCCTTAAGTACCAACAAACAACTAGGAAGGACATTATTGACGTAAAAAAGAGAAAAGGTGGGTGTCGGCTGAGGCAGCAGCAGGGCTGGAACTTCCGTAAGCAGCAGTTCTGGAGGAGCCTTACCTGACTGCAGGAAAAGATTGCTCTCCACTATCTTGGTCATGCAGTTAAGTTTCTGGCGAACTAACTGGTTGTCAGGAATGCTCTGAATGAACTTGCAGAAGAGCACACTGGAAGAGAAACCCCAGGGGTTAGTGTTTCCCTTCTGCCAAGTGGCAGGTGTCATTACACTAGGCCCCTGTGCTCTGAGATTCAGGCGTGCAGAGGTGGACCTGGGATTCTCTCCTGAATGACCTGAGAGTCTGTCTTTAGGAAGCAAAGGAGAGGCGGTGTCCACGCTCACGACAGGGCTCAGCCCTGGAGCTGACTCTGCTCAACCTGCCCGAGCACAGGCGGGTCCAGCACTGCTGTGCAGACCTGCCTTAAGGCTCCACTTCTGCAAAATCCTTTTCTGGCTAACTCTATCCCAGTGTCGATCGCCATCTGGCTTTGCATTCCTGGGGTACGTAGGTATAGGGCTAGAAACATATTATTATATCCTTCTTCTGTAGTTAATTTTATGTCTGCAGGTCTTGTTTCCCCAGAGAAAGTGCAAACCTCTCTCGGAGGCAGGCTTTGTGTCTTCCTTTATATCTTCCACAGCACTGAGCACAAAAAGGTGTTCAGTTAATACATACCAGAGGAAGAGCAGCACGCGCAGCAGCCCTGGCCCCAGGCAAACAAAGCTACTTTTCTTTTAAAGTCAAGAAGCAGAAGTTTTTTGCTATTTACCTGAGCTCAACAGGATCGAAAACAAGCTTGACGTCATTAATTATGCTAGGAAGGTACTTCAAAGCTGCCCCCTGTAAGAAAAACACCAAAGGGAAATTCAGTTGCCACGCAGGATAAATACAAAATGTACTGCTTGAAGCCAGCAAGAAAAGGCTGTGCTGGATCTTAAACAGGGAACTGGACACAGATGCTCCTGAATGGAGAGGAGAGCTGAGGTTGCGACACGAGACCTCCAAAATCTTTTTCCTGAAAGTCAGGAGGCACAGGTTTTTGTCTTCATTACCAACAGGCACTGTCTATTTGGAATTCATTTTTCTGTCTAAGAAGGTAGCTAAAATCTCGATGTCTCCCTCATAAAGTTGCCATAAAGAGCAAGGAATAAACTAAAGTTCAACTTTTGAGTCTTCACAGATTATGTATTTTACATTAAAAATTGATAATGATCAAAATGATGGTGACTTTGGGCTTCTGAGATAAAAGAGAGAACGAAGAATGAAAACCTGCCGCCTGTAACATCATCAGGATCAACTGGCTGAATTCACAGCAGCCACAAAAGCCATTCAAGGGACATCTAAAAGGGTCACTTGGCTTTGGCAGACTGATATTTGAAAAATACTAATGTATGTAAAACTTAAAACACAAGGTTTTCCCTTTACTTTCTATAAGTCACTCTGAAATTCTCCAGCTTTCCATGCTATGATTCACTAAGTTTCTCTCCCATCGTGGCCAGTTCTGTGCTGTCCCAGAACATCCTCACCAAAAGCATTGAAAGAGTCACCCACGATGACGCCACGCTGACCTTGATCTTGACAGCTTCCTCCAGGGGCATGTCCATTAGCGTATTGAAAGCAAGAAATAACTGGCGGATCGAATTATTAAATTCATCTCCATCTTCACTTTGGCCATAAAATCTTCACAGGAAAAAGAGAAAAACAGTCAGATTTTCCATCTTTAAAAGAAATTTTCAAATAGATTTTCAGCCTAAACAATGCTGGAGGCCCAGGCCTCTCACTGCTTCAAATCAAGCAAAAAGAAGGCACAGGGTGCTCGAAGATGGTTCCAGGGGGGAGAAGAGACTACCAGCTGGGCAAAGGCGGGGTTGTCATTTATATGTAAAGCCCTACCACAGAGTTCTCCAACTGGTCCCCTATGACCAGCCCGTCAGGAAGCACTCCCCTGAGGCTGTGAAGGCCACAGTCTTGGGGCTGTCCTCCATCTTAGTGGTCTGTGGGCATTTCCGGCATGGAGGGGAGCTGCCTTGCCTGAAGCAGCAGACGAGCCCTACCGCACGCCCACCTTCCTCAGCTCCTTAGCAGAATGTCCAATAAGCGAGGGACTCCTCCCAGCTAACTCCCCTGACACCCCATGCTTGCCACATTTTATCCTCTGGCATCACTCTTTCTCGTGTCCCTTGTCCTCCTTTCCTGCGTCACTCTAATCATTCTGTCTCATCTAATCGAGCCCTAACCATCTGAGTTGAAGTTTCAGACAAGGGGTAGAGAAACTCCTTAACCAGAAACGTTCTGAACCAGGCCAGCATGCGAGCCCAGTTGGTGCCACTGCAGTCACTGCACTGGCCGCGCTGGTGCTGACCTGCCCTCCACAGGGGCCTCCCAGGACACAGGGTCCCTTAGTCTTCACTGATTCGTGCTTGTTTTGATTCAAGTATTTTGCTTGTCTTCAAGATCTGTCCACCAACTGAAGTTAGTTCTTTCTCGTAAGTAGAAATTGGGAGGTTTTGGTTCTCAGAAACACAAAAGCCCCAAATTGTAGTACAAGTGCACGTACACTGGGCGGCAACTTTACTGCCCAGTGATCAAGAGAAGGGATAGCTTGAATTCAGAACTGTGTACACTCTCACACACACACACACACGCACATACGGATTTAAATTCGTGCCCTCCATTTGCTGGTACTGTATATGGTATTCATGGAATACCAACTCCTCTGAGAAAATTCTTCAGTCAGAGGGATACTGGTTATTCTCAACTCATCCATTTTGCAGAACAAGAAAAGAACTTCATTTGCAATTTATTCCACCAAGTTTCTCAAAATTAACATACCCAGAACAGAATTCACTTGATCTTCCTGCTCATCTTTTAGATTTCCAAGACTCAGCAAATGGCACCCAAAACCCAGAAGTTACCTATGATGCTTCCCTTTCTCTCATTCTCCCACCAAATCACACAGCAAGTCCTAAATCTCCTCCCCACAAAGCAGCCCCCTCTCTCCCCCTCCTCGGAGACAGAGCCACCATTCCTCACACTGAAGCCTAGTGAGTGGTCACCTGAGGCTCACTCAACCCTCAATAATCCATTTTCCACCCAAGACATGAGATGATCATTAAGCGTAGGCCAGATTGTACTGCTTCTCTAACTGAAACCCATCAGCGGCTTCCCACCGCACTCGGAACAAAATCCAACCTCCTCACTAGGGCCTGTAAAGCCCCACATCATTTGTCATTTGCCTGCCAGGCCCCACTCTCCCATCCTTCTTCCCTAGGTTCCAGGAACACTGGCTTCTCCCGATTCCTCACACATGCCACACTTGGTGCCCCCCACAGGGCCCTTTCCTTACAGTTCCTGCTCCTTCTCCTGTTCCCTGAGGCCTTCAGAGGCCACCTCCTCGTCTTTCAGTCCCAACTCAAATGCCAGCTCCCAGAGAGCCTTCTGCCACCAGCTCAGCGCAGGCAGCATTCCCCGTCACTCACATCTGCGCCTCCCCCGCTAGCCCTTCTCTATCTGAAATGACCTTACTGGTTTCTTTCTTTACTATCTGCTTCCCTGGCCTCCACGTAACCCACAAGCACTGGCAGAGCAGCAACCTTGTCTTGTCTGCTGCTGGATCCCCAGCACCCAGAACAATACCTGGCACCCTATGTATGTGACTTTCAAAAAGGGACTTATATGAGACTGAGGATTAAGATCAAGCTTCTTAATGTCCTACTGTGGGCAATTTACAGTTTTAACTTTCCCTAGGTGTCTCCCTAATTGAGGTAAACTCCAGCCAGGTAACGAGCTCAGAGGGAAACTTAAGCTCCGACGAGGGCAATGGGGGCGTGGGGGACAGGTGACATTTCATCTGCAGGCCCAGACAGGGACAGTAAACTGATGTGTCCATCAGAGCTCAGCAATCAGAGAATGTAGATTGCCAGACTCTCTTTCCCAGATCCAGCTCTTCTTTCCTGAGAAAACATCAAGGGGGCAAATAACCATAAGCAGGCCATCAGGGACTAAGTTCGACAGGACTCTCTTGGTTAATTTTAGGGGTTAATCTTGGCTTTTCCATTGTTATCATCCCATGTGATGTCAGAAACGACGGCCTGGATACACTGCAACACTACAAAGGGCAACAGAACTACCGAATCAACTATTTTTTCATTTCATAAATTAAGGTTTTCCTTCTATGGTTTTATGATGATTTTATTGCTAGATATCAGAGTTTGCTAGAGAAACAAACTCTTAAGTAAGGGAACGTGCCCTCAGGAGGACACCCCACGCCCTAACTGCTCTGAATGTGTGGAAATTTAACTTAATGACAAAACGCAAGGAACGAACTGTTCTGGAATGTCTGAGGAGGAGCCCACAGAGACTGTGTCAAACTCCGCCGGTAAAGCCTGCTCACTTCCACTGGGGAAGTGGGATTGTTATCCACCCAGCTGAACGTTTAAGTCATTAAACGTTCTTACAAACTAAAAATGTACAGATTCATTACAGAAACTTTAAAAATGCAGACAGAATAAAAATAAACCTACTTAAAAATTTCTTACCTACAGTTTTACTCCTATTAAAATTTCAGCATGTTATTTATCTAGTTTCCAAACCTGTGCTCTTTTTGAAATGGGATCATATTGCTCTTATGTCTTCTGCCTGAATTATTTAAGAACCTATCATGGTCATCCTTCCTTGTTAAGATGCCCTACATTTGAAAGGGCTGAACATACATACATTAACATTCATCTTTGTTCATACCTGATGGGGTTTCTTCAATTAGATAAATTTTTGGATGGGGTATAACTGGACAAATGTGATATTTTCTTTGCTTTTTGTGTATTTTTTCTTTTTTGCTTTTTATTCATGGTGCCAAATTTCTGTCCCTAAGAGTTTATATTCCTATCAGCATTAAAACATAGGGCCAATTTTTGTCCATTCTCATCAAAGGATAAAAACTTTTATTCTTTAACCAATATGTAGATAAAGATGATGTGTGTATACCGCATTTTGATAGTATGAATATTTTTTAAAAATTTAATCAACAATTTGAAATTTTCTCTTTTGTAAATTATCCGTTTTTGTTTTCTATTGTTTAAGGATATTTATCACTGTTTTGTTGATTTATAAGAGGCTTTTAATCAGTAAAGCTATTAACCTTTGATCTGTATTACATGTTACAAGCGAGTTTTCCAGGTTAATTGTTAGCCTTTAAGTTTGTTTATGGCTTTTTTTCTTATTTGTGAGGAAGATTGTCACTGAGCTAACATCTGTGCCAGTCTCCCTTTATTTTGCATTTGGGACACCACCACAGCATGGCTTGATGAGTGGTGTGTAGATCCACACCCAGGATCCAAACCCATGAACCCCGGGCTGCTGAAGTAGAGCATGCAAATTTAACCACTACATGACCAGGCCAGGCTGTTTATGGTTTTTAAATGCACAAATTTTAAAAAATACACATACTCAAATCTACAGGCCTTTTCCTTCGGCCTTAGAAATATATTTTAATAGTTTAGAAATCTAGCGCCTATTGAACAGTAGGGACGGCACTGGGGCTGGGGGCATTCACAAAAAAGGTAGTTCCTCCTCCTTGTTTTCTTTTATTTTTGATGGAGCTGTTATTCTAGGAACCCAAACTGGGAATTATTGTCTCTCTATGTCTTGGTTTAGCCAGGTAGCTAAGCATGGTGTCAGCAAGGAAACCCACACCTCAGGAAGCACCTCCCCCAAACAACCCCACTGCGCTCCCTCTCCCGCCGGCAACAGCTCGTGATCCTAGATTTGTGCGCCCACACCATCATGGAGCTCTGTGCTGCCTTAAATACGATCTAGCCACAGGAACCTGCCTCTCCAGAGCTGCTGTTGCCAACAGAGGCCTCCAGCCAGCTGCACTCTGTAGCCACCTGCATCCCTAAGCCCTTCTGTCATTACTGCCTAGAAATTCTGCTGATTCAAAAGGACTTTGCATGGACCTTCTCTTAAGGTTTCATAGTCCACTTCCACCTTCAGCCCTGAAGTTCTGAAATGTGGCCAAGTTCAGCTTGGAGAGCTGAACACGAGCATGAAGATTAAGGAAAACTATACGAAGAGAGAATGGATCACACAAACATCTTATTACCATTACCTCAGGTAGAGCACTCTAGATTGGATGATGAATCTGAACAAGTACTTTAAAGCTTTCAAGGCAGCAAAGAGCAGTTCTGTCTTGCTGGAGTCATCTGCATTAGCCACATAAAAGTTCAGTACCTTGGAGAGTTTCCTTAAAAGGGTGAGAAAGAGACAAATATCAATGAGGCAACGTGGCACTCCGACACTTGGGGTGTGCTATAGAGAAAGGGAACCTGCACATTGGGGAAGATGTTACAACTACAATTATCTCTTCTAGAACACGCCCAGAACAGGGAAATCAACTCCTTTGCAATTGAGTTTCCTCACTGCGGTCTAGGTTTGGAGCATCCCTTCTGCTTAGAAATAGGGGATGGTTTCTTTTCCTTTGTAGCCTTCTTAAAAAGGATCAAGAAATGCAAGAGCTGAAGGGATTCAAATCCGGAGGATATTTTAATCTCTGATATGTAGACAGACATCTTCAGATGTTCCTGTAAGGGAGGGATTGCCTGCCTAAGGTGATCAACTCAAAAGAAATCTAATTCCTTCCAATCTGCCAAGTCCTTTGGGATCCATAAATATGGAGCCAGCTGGAAACCTCACTGAGTGTGGGAAGAGGACCTCAACCTGAGGCCACAGAACCCCCAGGGTTCTGAACATCCCAACAGATAAAACTGCTCAGGGACACTAGAGTGCCCTTGTGCCCTTCCAGAGTCTTTGAACCGGGGGCTGTCTTAATCTCGTGCTAACCTACACATTCAAGGGCATGGATATCTTGAATTTTCCTTCTGGGAAGTTCTGAGTTTCCATAGTATTAAGAAAAACACACAGGAAATATGTAGAATTGATCAAGTCTTACAAACAAACTCAGATTACTACCATCTGGAAGGTGGCTTTTGGCTGTGTAACGAAGACCCACTGATAGGATTTCCTCAACGTAGCTACGATCCATTTGGGAAGCATGGCTACTGGGTGGAAAGGACCCTATGACTGGTGTATCTGCCCCCTCCTCAATCCACTGGGCATTACACCCATTGTGTTAGTTGGTGATTATGCTTCATGACACCTCTTCTATGTCCCTTATGTTTTGTTACATTTCTGGACCTTCATGGAAATAAAACCAAGAACTTCCTTGTTTAGCTCCTAAAAGGACACAAGGGATCAATGACCTGACCTGACAGATCAGGTCAGCAGCTAGCCTGACAGATAAGTCAGCAGCAACTGGCATTATCTGGCATAAACCATTGTCAGAAAGATCTTTGCCAATCTTAACGACATTCCTGTCACTACTTGTCACATTGCTGTGCACAATAGCTGAAATTATTGTGTAAGGGGGTGGGGTGACAGGCCGCACACGGTGCATGGGGAGCTGAGCACTTCAGGGCAGAGTGCAGAGTGAACATCAGCTGCTTTCCTTAGTCAAGGGCTCATAAAGCAAAGACAGAAAGGAGACCGCACTACGGAAAAGGCAGAGACCATTCCCTCTTATGCAAAAACAAGGAAAAATTAGATCTTCCCATATCCTGTAAGTAAGAAATTCCACAAACACTTGTGGAGTAGGGTTGAGGGTTGAGCACACGACCCTCAGTTCTATCAGACTTGGTCTTGCTTAACCCACTGTTTGATCCCCTTGCGGCCTCATGCTAACCCACCAACACCCAACTCTTGGGATCCTGAGTGTGTCCTCTGCCTTGATTGCGTGCCTAATGGCTTCAATGTCTCCCGTATATACATCGAGGATTCTTAAGGAAATGCAGTCTTATCTCTTCTATAACTTCCCAGAAGGCAGGGCCTGAACTCAATGCCTCTTCCAGGGTTAGAACACTAGATGGTTCTCTTCCCACCAGGAGGCGCAGACCGAGGTTCTGCATGCAGAGGCGCATTTACTCAGCTTATGCCCCTCCCGTTTCTCAACAGCCCAGCCCCAAGAGTGCAAATCCAATAATCAACCACACGGAGTTCCCTTGAATCATACTTACACATACGCCAAAGTGGCACTGAAGTGCCTGTAAATGTAGGTTTCAAGGACAGGATTAAAATGCTGGAACTTGATGTCGCCTATCAGTGAGATAATAAATACCTGCCAAAGGTGAAAAATATGAATAGCAGCATTGTACAACCTCTAGGCGCTCTGTCAACAAGCGGGATTTTAACATCCTGGTGCCTTCTTCTCTTTCTCAATCATTTTTGTAGCATTCCTACTTTACTATTCCAGAGCTGAACAAAGTCTCGGGGATTCTTTTTATTTAAAATGAATACAGAGACTAGTATGTGTCAGGCACTGTGCTAAATGCTGTGAAGACACCAATAAAAGCCAGCATCCGTGGCCTCAGAGAGCTTACTGTCTCGGTGCAGAAGAAATGTAAGCCAGGGAGGAAAATGGCACAGGGGAGAGGAGATAAGGAAGGGTCCTGTGGAGTAATACACTCTCACCCAAGGAGGCAGCTGATGAAATGTGCTGCGACATCCTTCTCCTGGGTGCAGTGTGAGTGCTCCCAATAACTGAACCTCTCCAGACTTTTGCCTCCCAATTTCGCCCTCATAGGTTAACTCCTATTGCTCTTAGGGGCATAATCGACAAATAAGCACTTTGTACCTACTCGCAACAGAATAGTGCAGAAGAAAGGGCACCAGGGACTTCCACATACACCCTCTGCCAGCTGCTCTGTCCCACAGAACCATAACCACAGACTCTCTTTCCCATAAACCTGGCCAGGAATGATCTTAGCTGGGGGCACCTCCTCTCTTGATTTTTTTTTTAAAGTTTAGTATCTGAGTTAACAACTGTTGCCAATCTTCTTTTTCTTTTTTGTCTGCTTTTTCTCCCCAAATCCCCCCAGTACATAGTTGTATATTTTAGTTGTGGGTCCTTCTAGTTGTGGCATGTGGGATGCCACCTCAGTATGGCCTAATAAGCGGTGCCATGTCCGCACCCAGGATCCGAACTGGTGAAACCCTGGGCCGGCGAAGCAGAGTGCGCGAACTTAACCACTTGGCCACGGGGCCGGCCCCGACTCTTGATCTTACATCCTTAGCTTCAATGCCCTGACCACTTCTTGAATTGACCAAGTTCTCCAAGCTGACGAATGACCTAATATTCCTTTCCTGCAACATCTAGGTAAAATTCTGCACCGAACTTTAACCCCAACAAAGAGAAAATGATGCTGGGTTTGGATATGTTAGCTTCCTCCAATCCACCACCACTTCTGGCCTTCCCAGATCCTGACATGACCTCTCCTTGCCTGGATGATTTCAGTTCTTGGAACAGGTGTATGTTTAAGTATTTTGTATGACAAATTTAACTGTCTGCTGGGTTGTGTATTGTACACAATGAAATGAACACTCATCTCTGACTTGTGAATTCAGTCTCCTTTGCATGAACACACAAGCACACACATACACAACAAGCTACAATCGTCTTTGTTAATGGTATCTCCTGGTTTACGACTAGGCAATTTCAAAGAGAGCTAAAGTGATTCCTGATTTCTAATTTTCTAATGACACTGTTTCCCCTAATGAGAAAGAGAAAGCATGTCAAAAAGTAAAATCTAACAGGAAACAAAGAAATAAAGGCCTTGAATATAAGTCAACTGTTTCTAATTTTACTTCTAGGAATAAAAAAATAACCAGAGAGATGTATACAAATACTTATGCAGAAAGATACTCATCACAATTATTTATAATAGTGAAATATCAAAAACTACACAGTTGTGATAATAAAGACTAGTTAATATGCTTAACTGCTTACCAGCGCATCAAACACAAGGAAGTCATAGGTTTCATTGTCTGACATTTCCATCATTATGTTAAAAAGCGCATCTAGCGTATCTTGCAAAAACTGAAAAAGAAAAACAGGTTATTTGGTGCTTTCAGTTCAGCTCCACACTGCAGAAATTCGGGGACAACTAGGTTTCAATAGAATATGTTTTAAAATAGCATTTTCTTAAAAATCAGCACACTTGCTTCCCAAAGTACGTAAGTTTTCTATTTACAACTACAGGTTTAATTTAAAACGTTGCACTAATGATGCGGTGGGTATCTTTCTCACTGTGAATATAGAACATACCTTAACAATCTCTCCTCCATCCACCTCCATTAACTTCTTTAAGTTGTGTTTAATGTTCTGGGAGTTCGAACGCCAATTTAACAAGCCTAACAGGTCAACTAGGAAGAACAACCACAAACCATAATCATTAGACACCGATTAGAAGGAGCCACCCACAGCATTCCAGGATACAGCTACAGAACTCTAAAAAAGACTGTTGCTCTTAATGCTGGCTAACACTTTATGTATTCTTTTAATTTACTGTCTCCTATCTTAATCAGAGTGAACCCTGTCACCTTCTTTTATTCTTCACAGAGAAAAAAATTAACCACAAATGTACAAGAACGTAAAACGACACCTGAATAGAACTCGTATTTTTCAATGATATCATGGCCTTACAGACAAACCTAAAAGCACTCTTAAGTGACCTCCCTGCCAGTAATTTCCTGCATTGCTCAATTTGTCCCTTGTCACTATGTTTGGCTCAGTGGATTCAAAGGGAAAGGGGAACTTTTTTTTTTTTTTGAGGAAGATTAGCCCTGAGCTAACTACTGCCAATCCTCTTTTTGCTGAGGAAGACTGGCCCTGAGCTAACATCTGTGCCCATCTTCCTCTACTTTATATGTGGGACGCCTACCACAGCATGGCTTGCCAAGCAGTGCCATATCCACACCCAGGGTCCGAACCGGCGAACCCTGGGCCGCCGAAGCAGAACGTGTGAACTTAACTGCTGTGCCACCAGGCCGGCTCCAAAAAGGAAACTTCTATACTTGCACTAACACATTTAAATGTCAAATCCACACTGGAGAACAGATTTTATTTTTTCCATTTTTGAGCTGAGGAAACTAAGGCTCTGTGAAATTAAATTCCATGCCTTAGGTCACACAACTGCCAGGGAGTGGTATGAATGGAATTTAATCATAGGGTTATCTGATTCCAGAAAACCGCGTCCTTCCTACTCTACGACACTGCCTCCCCAGAGTTCTTCAAAGAAATAAACAGACAAGCAAATCAGACAAGCTGCTATTCCAAAGGCAGGCAGAACAGATTCATGGTCCTAGGGTAAGTCTGGGACAAAAACCTTCAGGTGTTTTTGGATTTAAAATGCAGAACTTTGGATCTTTAAGCCACTTACAAGCTTTAATGAATGCTGAGCTACTAAAAGTGTCACAAAGAAATACAGCAGGCATCCGGGCTGTCACTATTTTATCATTTTGTCTAGGACATCAAGTTACTATTACTAATTACAGAGCATTATCTAGTAAAAGTAGCAGTACCTACCTTTTAATCAATAGACTTGTATAAAGATATATAAGTAGATGAAAATACATGCCGTTCATTAGAATAGTCAATTGGCTTCACAGGTGTGTATGTTTTATTGGCTTGGGAAGCCCCCAAAGTCCAGTGCCTGGAGACACCCCACTGTCAACAGAATGAAGTCCCAATACCGCTCACGGAAGGCAGTAAGGCCACACCTGCGGCTCCCCTGCCAGCCCCATCGCCCCCCAGCAGTCAGACAGCTCAACTCACTACTCCCCACGCCGTGGCCTGCTCTGAAATAGCTCTTGGGCTTTGCCTATGTTCTTCACTTTGTCTGGAATGCCCAGAAATACTAGAATGCATACTATGTATTTGTTAAGCTCCTACTTACATTTCAAGACCCATTTCAAACTTTATTCCCTCCGGGAGGACTTACCCAATCATTCTCTGCTGTCTGCACTCCTTCCTCCATATATATATATAGCTACAGCTACATGCATATACATATATACGGACACACACACACGTATATACATATTGACACATATACTATAACGAATAATAAAGACATACTTGGTCTCTCTTTGGCTCTCCCCACAGATCTGAGCCACCTGAGGGCTGGAACCATCCCGCATTCATTCTTATACCCCACCACAGTGCTGGGCACCTAGGAGGTGTTCAATTCATGTCTGATGAATGAACGGATGGAAAGGGAACAGTAGCCCTGAGGAAGCTGGCTGTGTGCTCAATACAATTCTCCAACTTCTTCATTTGTTCAGCAAGCACTTCCTATTAGGCACTGTGCTCAGCCTATCCACTAGGCACTGTCCACTTCCATCTTTCCATCTCCTATTTCTGCCACAGGCTAGTCAATGGCACTGCTCCATTCATTACTTCACTCCACTCATTGCTGCTGGAGGAAAAGGATTCAGACACTTGATGAGGAGTAAAGAATCACCTAGCTGCTTTAAGCATCTGCGAAGAACCTACATGTCAGCCCAGAGGTGTCTTTCTCAGATGTGGTTTGATCTGCAAGCCACATCACTGCTCATATCAGGAATATATGTGGTATCTGGTGAATTGCAAGGTCTTAGGGCTAGAAAAGTGGTGGCAGAGTGTAATAGAAACAGCCCTAGACTGACTGTACTTCTGAGACTCGTACAGGTTGAGCCATATGGCTCTAGTTAATTTATTTTCATTGTTGCATAGTATCTACCCCATCATATGGATGTACCACATGTACCACATTTTGTTTATCCAACCTACTGTAGATAAACATTTGGGTTGTTTGCTATCACAAACAATTCTGCTACGAACATTCTCATATGTCTTCTGGTATCCAGGTGCATCAGCTTCTCTGGGGTATAAATCTAGAGTGGAATTTCTGGATCATCAGGAATGATGACCTCCAACCATGTAAGATACTATCCAAATGTTATCCAAAGTCCTCGTCCCAATGCACATCCCCATCTGAAGGATGTAACAGGAGACTCGGAATAACAATCCCCAAATTTAGGCTAGTGACTGACTACCTTAGGGAGAGGATTAGGGACCATAACATTTAAAAAAGAAAAACCATAAGTTTTGGAGTTATAAATATCTATTTTCAGACCCAAGTCCACTGCTTACCAGCTTAGGCAAAATATTTTAGCACTTTAACTCAATTTTCTGATCAGTAAACTGCAAATAACAATGGCAATATTGGTGTCCTCGTGTGCTAGGGTGCTGGAGGGTAATATAAAATGATGACTGTGAATCACCTGGCCTGGGCCCCACACCTGCAGGGACTTGAGCTGCCCTCTCTCTTTCCTGGAGCAACAAATTGATTCTCACCCTCCCAATCGGCCCAGCAAAGGATGATCCCACACAAGTCAGTCTGTTCTAGTTTTGAAAAAATTAATAAATAAATGAATAGTCTATAAGCTCTGTTTCTAACCAAGGCCAGTGACCTTTAACCTTTTGATTCCTAATCTCCTCCTAAGGCTGAGGAGAAGTGTCTCTGGTCACGCTCTCCGTGTGAAAGGGCACAGCTAGCGTCTCGCTCAGGAAATGCTCTCACACACTGGATGGTTTATTAATGTTGACAGCTTTTTCCTTCTCAGAATAAATTGGGTGTTTATAATTTACATCAAATTAGAAGAAAGCAAATACAGGAACAACCCACAGTTATTATCTGTCCCTTGGAATGCCCTGCTTTCTCCGCTGCTCATGATGTCCTTGCCGTTCTCTGCATCCTTCCCACATCCTCCCCTCTTCCTACCCCCGCCCACGCTGGCAGCAGATCACTCCTCTCTGGTTCAGATGAACCTGCCTCTTTAAACCTGCTCTGGGACAGGATATTATTTAAGACTGTTTGCAGGGGTTTGTCAAGATGAGTTCTTTGGAGATCTACACACTAGGAATGGGATGACAACAAAGGAAAGGGTACAGTTCCATCCGATGGAGCTTTCTGTGATGACAGGAATGTCGCATATCTGCACTGTGCACCAAAGTCACCAGCTGCACGAAACTACTGAGCGCTTGAAATGAGACTAGTGCAACTAACGATCTGAATTCAAAACTTTATTAAACTTTAACTTAAATTTCACAAGCTACATGGTATTAGGGGCTGCCACGGGGACAGCACAGGTTTAGAGCATTTAGAAGATAATTGAAATCAAGTGTGTAAGTTGAGTACCGCCATCTGTCAATAAGCTTCCTAAATTTATAATTGGAGATAATAAACAATATCACAATATGGTTGCCTTTAATAGAAATTCCTTTTGCTTTGCATTATAATTTTTATTACTTGCTGTCTTTGAACGCTAGTCTCTGGAAAGGATAATCTACTAGATGTTTGATAAATGCTTTCCCTTTTAAATATCCCTTGATAGCCCCAAAAGTACATTAATGCTTTATATCGCCTACTACCATACTTTTAAAAATAACATTTTAACACCTCATAGGTAAAAACTTGGAAAATACAAAAAGAATACAGAAAATAAGGACTGTCCAAACTTTTGGAATTATTCCTTTTAGTCTTCTGTGTACATGTAACAATGACGATAATGATAGCAACAACAGCTAATATTCATATAGTGTTAGCAAGGGGCTAGACACTGTTGTTTTGCTTTTACTTACTCTAATTTACTTCATTCTTTCAAACATATACTATTACTCCCATTTTAAAGATGAAACTAAGTCACAGAGAGGTCAAGTGACTTGCTCAGGATGAAACAGCTAATAAGTGGCAGAACGGGGATTTGAACCAAGGAAACTGGCTTCAAATTGCCGTCAAATATTTAAACAAAACTTGCATTATACTCTACAGAGCATTAAAAATTTTGCATGTCTTTGATATGTTTTTTTTCTTTTTTTTAATTAAGATTATGATAGATTACAACCTTGTGAGATTTCAGTTGTACATTATTGTTAGTCATGTTGTAGGTACACCACTTCACCCTTTGTGCCCTTCCCCCATGGCCCCCTTTTCCCATGTCTTTGATATGTTTTGAAATATATTTGGCAACTGCAAAGATTTCATCATTTAATTACATTACGTAATTAAAACTGACCCCAAATTGGACATCTGGATTGTCTCCACTACTTCCCTATCATGAATAATAGGGAAACAGCCTCATACACAAATTTTTGTGCACATCTCTCATTGTTTACTGAGGTTCACTTCCTAGGGGTCAAATTACTGGATCAAAGCATCTAAACACATTTAACATCTTTGATACACCGTCTAAATCATCTTCCACGAATACTGTACCATTTAACCTTCTATCATTACTTTATCATATTTACTTTTTCCCTAACAAGGGCTATGTCACTGATACAATTTTGTCATGTCCTCTAGGAAACTCAGAATGTTTTCTGGCTTAATTTTTGTTTTTTCTTAGGCAACAGACTTTATCTTTTTGAGCAGTTTTAGGTTCACAGAAAAAATAAGCAGAAACACAGAGAGTTCCCATTTACCCCTTCACTGCTCCCCGGGTTCCCCATCAACATCTTGGTAGTCCACTTGGTGCACGTGATGACCCAGTATTGACATAGTTCATCAACTAAAGCCCACAGTTCACGTTCGAGTGCACTCTGTGCAGCGCATTCTGCGGGTTTTGACAAACGTATGACGACATGTATGCATTACGCCGTGAGATAGTACAGTCTTACTGACCTGAAAATCCCCCGCGCTCGGCCTATTCACCCCGCCGCGCTCTCCCCTGAGCCCTTCGCAACCACGGATCTTTTTACCGTCTCCAGAGTTTTGCCTTTTTTCTGGCCTTGTTTTTGGTGAGTGTGCTTTTACTTTCCCAGGTGTACCAGCTCTGAACTGCACTCTGTTGAGTCTAGCCGCTTGTCCAGGTTGAAATACTATCCATATTCTCTAGCCAACCATGACTCATCGAAAGAAACAATACTGACCCCTTCTAAAGATCAACCAACACCTGATCCTTGAGTGTACCTCCTATCTAAACTGTCTGGTCTATCTCAGCATGTCCCTAAGGCAGAGCCCCTGCCAGCTACCTCACCCAGATCTTCTGAGAAGCCAAAGGGACTAATCCTCTACACAGCATATGGGATATAGAATTTCTAAGGCCAGGCCCCTGGACAGCTAACTCTTGGCTCACTGTGTTCAGTAAGACTCCTTACACATTAAATGAATAAGAAACTGTTATTGGCTATCAAATGCCAGGATATACACAAGAGAAGTTAAAATTGATATCAGAGATTTCAAGGAGGAACCAGATGAAGCCTCATTTGAACTATTCAGCTGATGTTATGGAAAATCGCTGACTGCTTGGAAAAACATGGGAAAGAGGCGACTACATGTGGGACAGACAGAGCTCTAACAGGAAACCCTCCTTGCTCTTTTTTATACCTGTTTGGGCAGAAGACTGGTTAGATATCTCTGCCAGTGTCCTCACCCTCATTACCAACATCTCTTGTTACTTATATTATACACAGCACATTATTAGAGTTCTTGGCTGCCTTGAAAAAGGAAACATGAGACTTTTTAATTTTACAGCATCTGTTAATGAATATATTTATAAGTTTTATAATATTAAAAAATGCCAAATGCTTTTCACCCTGTTTAAAGATAGACAACAAAACCTCAGAAGGAGCTTCAGCTATCTGATCATTATTACCCAGAACATCGAGTGAAGAGCAGAGACCGGCACCCCACCTCAGAAGAAACGCCCCATATGGTCCAGCCCCCTAAGTATAACAAAGGAGCCCAGGAAGACCGGTGTCACTGCAGTCACCACACCTACCATTCTGGGTGAGCTTTGTGGAGCAAATGAGGGTGGCAATCTGAAAGCTATCTTTTGTGCTATCCTTGGTTGGGGTAAAGTTGGCCAGGTTTTTGGATGCTTGGAGCTCTTTTTCTTCCATCTCTACCTTGGTTCCAGGCAGGGTCAGGTAGAATTTAGCATCTTCCATTTTCTTGTTGTCACCCTGAAATGGAAGCACGTTAGGAACACCAAAAGACGGGCAAAATCTTTTACATGCAAATAAAAATAGTTTCTATCATGAGCACAGCGCATTTCCAGCATGAGTATAGAGGTTTTATCAGATTATACTTAGATCCCTTAAAACTCTAAGACATTGTGACACCCTTCCAGAGTTTGAGCCAGAAACAATTTCAACATTGAATGAAAATGAAGTTGTGAACTAGAAACTAAAAACATCCTAGGTCTCTGCTATAAGTAAACAAATATTAAAGAATAAGGTTGGATTTCATTTTCTTGAACCTATAAATGGTCACAATTATAGTTAATTGGGTTGATGGATTGATTGGGTTCATTGGGAAGCAATAGCTTGCCATACCTTCCAAAACTATTTATGAACCAAGGAGCTGTTAAGAAAAATACTTTTTTGAGATGCTCCCCCAAAAAGCTACCAACTCTGTGATATTGTTGGATAAATGAGAACTTCCAGCATCTACTTTCTACTATAAAATCACAGTAGAAGCGAGAGCTCCATGGCAGTTAGAGGCAAGGAGGAGGACAAAACTGAATGGAAGGAAATGGGGTCCCAAAGCAAAGAAATGGCGCCTGGCTCATGGTGATAATAAAACCACATCCTACCACACCTACCACACCCTAACCAAGCCCAAGAGTGCAACTGTCTATGTTCCATGCAGATCGATGCAAAGAGTAGAAGGCAAGAGGACAGCCTCTTGACTATTCACCATCACGGAACACCATTTGCAGGAGAGAGAGATACTCTTTAGGAGACTAAAAAGTAATGCAACTCATTGTTTCCAGAAAGGGGATGGGAGACAACGTAGCTGGTGTGAACCCTCTGGGTTTCTAGACTTTCAGGGGCAAACACATACAGCTTCAGGAAAGTTTCTGATGTTTATACACATTAATCTGAAAGGTGCCTTAAGAACCAATTTCAGAGGTAGTAAACATTTCCCCAGCAATTTTCTGAGCCTCATTTTGTTAGCACCACCTTATAAACCACCAGATCATGCCGTCCATCCTGCAGAGTGGTGCCATCCGGGTTCATCAGTTTTACGAAGGCCACCCCAAATGCTCGCTCTGATTTATCTCTGGCTGAAAAGACAGAAATACATGTCTGAGCAGTGCAGAAAGATATCAGGAAGTGATGGCTATGAGAGCTGATTTCACATTTTGCTCTGGGGTTTGATTTTCAATCATGCTACAATGAACACAGTTCAGAGAGCTACAATAAGCCAACCACACAACGCACATGACAGCCTCCTCAAAGGAAATATTTCCCTAACTGAATTCGTCTGGCACCTCTTCCCATATTTGCAAATGAATGAGACCAGCATCCACTCAATCTTCCAAATGAGAATTGTAGCTGCTGACACTGAATCCACCCCCATGTCAACTCGATGTGCTGAACACCTCTGGAACCTATGCCATTTCTCTCCATCCCTTCTGTTCCTACCTCAGTTCAGCCACCTCACCTCTTCCCCATATTTCTGTAAGATCTCCCTAACCGGTCTTTCTGTCTCCAGTCTTTTTCCACCCTGCAGCCAGAGTGAGATTCCCGAAATCAAATCCAATCAGGTACATTGTCTTGCTCCAAAACCTTTTCATGAGATACCTCATTTCTGTTGTTTTAAGATAGACTCAGTGAAGAATTTACTACACTCCAAGGTTTATGATGCCATCTAAGGTTTCTACTCTCCTCTTCCTTCTGCGATAGTAGCCCGGGAGTCAGGAGAAGTGGGTACGGGTGCCCTGTGGCATTTGGGGAGGAGGGTCCAGCCTCCCAAGGAAGCAGAGGTCTTCAGGTGTTGGCCTCTGAGCTCACTGTGTCCTCTACTGAGATGTCCATGGCTGGGGTAACTCATGGCCTGGTCTCCCCACAGGCACAACTCTAAGTTCTGCTATGACTTGTGTGTCCCCAGATTGGCTGAGCAGTAATCCACTGGATAATTATACCACAATTGTTTATCCATCCTCTTGTGGATGGCCATTTAGGCTATGTCCAATTTCCGGGTATTATGAATAAAGCTTTTATAAACATATACCAAACAACAACCACCACCATCACCCGTAAAACACTCTTTAATGGTTCCTCCATAACGTGGTTCAAAATAAACTTTGTCCGTCATGATCTGGCTCCAGCTTGCCTGGAATCAGACCGCAGAGGTGTCAATCCAGGCTCTAACACTTACCAGTCCTGTGACCTTGGCAAGCATCCAACCTCTCTGTGCCTCAGTTTCTTTATGTATAAATATGGATAAAAGTAGTATGTACCTTTTCAGATTATTGTGGATAGTAAATAAGATAGTGTATAAATAGAGCTTCACATAGCGTTTGGTACAAACCAAAGGCTTGGTGAATTCTGGCTTAATATCATGCAGAACCATATGAAATTGCTGATAGCTGACTATTTGATATTGACCTACAAAATGGCAATTTCATAGGGTTCAATCTAATATTATGATTACTCCCACTGCTCCCACTTCAGCCCCACTGAGCTCACTTGGATTTTCAAACACTTTCTCCACTGTCACCCTTCACTGGGCTAACGTCTACTCACCTTGGAGTCTCAGCTAGGATGCAGGAAGTCTTATGGGACTGCACTGCATGCTCCCTTATAACTGCGTTTGCTGCTGTAGCACATACCACACTGTTCTGAAGTTAACTGCCTGGTATTTTGCTCATTTTACTAACTAGACCACAGAACCTCTTCAGTGCCGCCACTGTATCCTATTTGCTGGCATATACCAGGGCCTAGCCTGCAGTCTCATGTGTAGATGGTGTTCAATAAATTCAGTTTGGAATGAAGGATTGCATTTTTATGGAGTACTGAGTGAGAACAAGACACTTTCAGAAATTTTGTAATCAATCTGAAAATAATCAATTTTCTTCCCTATTCAAACTTCAGAGCAGTGATATCATGAACTGTGAATTAAGACTTCAAATAGTTCTTTCATGAGAAAAATACTAATTTTGGGAGACAACAGATTAAACAGTTTTCTTGCTGTAGGACTTCTCAGCAATACAGCAACATACATTGTGAATGTCTAAGAGGGAGAGATAGACAGCACTTCCTCTCCCTTTTTGTCACAGAGCATCTATTAGCATAGTACAGAACTTCAGTATCCACAGAACACATTTTGGGGAAATTTTGATGCAGAACAATAACATAGATCTTGGAAGCCCAGAAAACCTCATGTTTCAGATTTCCTTAGCAGCACTGAATTCTGAAATAAAGATGCCAAGTATCTTGTTCTCCACATTGTCAAGCAAGAATGAATAGGTGTTTTACGGAAAGAGGTCACAGACCTCCAAATACTCACATTCCTGAGATGACCTGTGGCGGAAGGTAAATCTTATGTGGCAGCGAGTAACCTCTTCTATAGCAATGGACACCTGCATAACAATAAGGAATTGTATATATACACGCGTGCATACATACACACATACATACATGCAGTACTTTGTACCCATAGCACATTTTACAGAATTAGGCTCATTTTTAGTGTCTTAGCACTAATTTCTACAGAAGTGAGATATGGTATAAGGTTTCAATCAAAGGAGATTTAGTTATTTTCAAATCGAAAGCATCTCAGGAGAAGATCATCTTTGCTGTTTATCATAGATTCTGAGAATGGAGATACTACATTTTCTCAAGTATGAAACAAGAAATACTTCAGAGGGAAAAGATCAAGACTTTGAGGTCTACATAGGACCTTTCAGACTGCAAGGCGGATCCTGATATGATAATAATTAGGGTCTATAATAGAGGGAAAAGATAAAATTCTGGGGACAGGGATGGTTTCTGCTGCTTATATACAGAGCAGCGACTAGGAATACAGACGCATGGGGGGATGAAAAGAGCAGAGAATTTGTGGCAAATAGTTAAATTATGGCATGACCAATGGAATATTATGCAAGTATCTAAAATTACATTTCTGAAGAACTTATAATGCCTCGACATAAGTAGTTTTAAAAAACACAATATCAATTTGTATAAACAGATAATTCCATACATAGGAAGCATACAAAATCATGGAAAATAGTTACTTCTAAATGGAGATACTAGTGCCACTTTTTTTCTTTGAGTTTTCTATGGAGACTCATAAGACTTTGACAATTGGAAAGAGCTGATGGGGCCCGGGATTCAGAAGAAGCGGGCTCCAGTTTAGGCTCTGACACTGAGCAGCTGAGGATCCTGGGAAGTCACTTCCTTTCTCCGAGTCTCAGTCAGCTAAGGGGAAAGGGGCAGGGCAACAGCTGACTGAGGAGCAGCGCTGCGAGGCTCGAGCGAGAGGACGGAGCTGACTTTGGAATTTGTAAGACATATTTAAATTGAAAAGAGGCCCAGAAAACTTGGTGAGAGGCCAAGAAGAAAAAAACATTAAGCAACTGCTCAGGAGTGTGGACACTTCCACTTGGGTTTGGACCATCTTGGCAGCCCATTGCATCATGACAATCGTAAGTTTCTCCATTCAAATTTCTACACATTCATGAATGAGAATGTTATTTACGAATTCTGAGTTTATCAAAGATAAGTGCACTTATACAGAATTATAACTATCAATTAATTTCTTATTGCACACCACAGACAACCCACCTAAAACTTCAGGACAAAGTAGGATAATCTGTGGGTAAAAAGAGGAAAGGAGCCTACACGAGGTCTAACAGAGAACAGAGGCCACAGGCGGGGCATCCTTACCTTGACTGTCTCGTACCAGCAGGGCTGCTTGACTTGGTAATAGACAACTGACTTGTACTCTGAGACGCCTTCGTAGCCAGCACCTGGATGAACTGCTTTCTTCGGAGGGAAAGAAAAAATCAGGGGGCGAGAATTTTATCTAGAAAAATAAAAGGGTATCCACACACCCTGCGTGAGCCCTCGACCCTCCACACGGCCAGCCCGTGCCTTACGCTGGCACATATAAGCTGGTTACAGTGGGGGGCTGAACAGAAGAGTAGGATTGAGTTTCCACCACTTTCTTTGAAGGTCTAGTGTATAAACGTGGCGGTCGCTCAGGGACCCAGCACCGTCCCAACTCTCCTCTTTGCTGTAACCTTTTTCCTCTCTTGCAGCCCCAGCCTTACATTCTCGTCTTCTTTGCTCTCTCAGGGAACAGAGGCCTAGTGAGGGTGACTGGGAGCTATGGCGCGTGTGCAGACACACCGCTGTGGGAGGAAAATGATTTCTCCCTCCTGTCTCAGCCGATCTGTGGCCACAGTCGCCTGCTGTGGAATCAGTGAGTATGACACAATGGGAGCCTCCTGGAACACCCCCTGCCCAGGCTTCTCTTCAATGCCACAATCAGCACTCATTGCAGTTGGAGGAACTCTGGACTGGAAGCAGCATACGGGAATCCAGTCCTAGCTCCATCACTGACTCCTGCGTGTCCCTGAGAAAACAGCTCATCAGTTTGGAGCTGCTGTTTCCCGATTATTACAACTCAAGAGCACAGCAGTTGACCTCCAACCAAGAGCCCTTCCGGTTTAACAGCTCTCCAGCAGGCAGCTCCTTTGGTTCTGCTCACCCAGGTGGAGGAAATGTGCCTTTCAATGCTTTCTGGGCACGAGGGCCACTTCGCTCGAGCCCCAGAGGAACTGAATGGGCTTAAAAGTGGCTAATAATTTGAAAATGATAAAGAACCTCTGCATCAGATGCTTACACATAAAGTCACTAGTGGCTTGAGATATTTCTTAGCACAGGAGAAATAATGAAAATAAGGGTCCAACTGGGTTTATTAGTAAAACTGGTAATTGCTAACCACAAATTTAACAGATTTCATATTTTTTCCTCATGAAAAACCAAAATGCATCCTGGGGCCAGCCCCGTGGGCAAACGGTTAAGTTCACGCACTCCACTGTAGCGGCCCAGGGTTTTGCAGGTTCAGATCCTGGGCGCGGACATGGCACCACTTGTCAGGCCATGCTGAGGAGGCATCCCACATGCTACAAGTAGAAGGACCTGCAACTAAGATATACAACTATGTGCTGGGGGGATTGAGGGAGATAAAGCAGGGGAAAAAAAAAAAAAGATTGGCAACAGTTGTTAGCTTAGGTGCCAATCTCTAAAAAAAAATTAAAAAATAAATAAAAAACCAAACACATCCTAATGTGAACAACTAACATCAGGCCCAGAGCCCCTCATTATTGTAGAGAAGGGTGTGACAGCAGCAGCACTTCTGGGCAATGCCGCGTACCTCCAAGAGCTTGCCCTCCTCGTCATACACAGACATGGTCACCTCCACGTTCTTCGGCGTCTTCTTTTTCCCTTTGTCAAACTCCCCATGGATGAGGGTGACATAAATATCATTCCGAACATCTCCTGCAACGTGACAACCCATCCTGTGAGTGTGCTGAGAAAAGTCATTTTTAATTTTCAGGATGTAATAACATGTAAATTCTAAGTAAAATATGAAATGCTCTGACTTTATAATCAACTATTCATATAGCAGAAGTTTTCAAATATATTGTTCCCTTTAGCTTAGCTCATTCTACCTTTCCATACATACCAACGTGTCTTTGAAGTGTAGTTTTCTTTAATGAACTCTCTTTTTTTAAACCTTTTACTTATTTACCTATTTTTTGAGGAAGATTAGCCCTGAGCTAACATCTGCTGCCAATCCCCCTCTTTTTGCTGAGGAAGACTGGCCTTGAGCTAACATCTGTGCCCACCTTCCTCTACTTTATATGTGGGATGCCTGCCACAGGATGGCTTGCCAAGTGGTGCCATGACCACACCCGGGATCCTAACTGGCAAACCCTGGGCCGCTGAGAAGCGGAACGTGTGAACTTAACCGCTGCATCACCGGGCCAGCCCCTAACGAACTCTTTCCAATAGTAATCCTTTATTCTATTTATTAATAATTGCTGTCTAGGGGCTGGCCCTGTGACTGAGTGGTTAAGTTCAAGCGCTCCACTGTGGTGGCCCAGGGTTTCGCCAGTTCGAATCCTGGGCGCGGACATGGCACCGCTCATCAAGCCATGCTGAGGCGGCCACAACTTGCCACAACTAGAAGGACCTGCAACTAAGATATATAACTATGTACCAGGGGGCTTTGGGAAGAAAAAGGAAAAAATAAAATCTTTAAAATAATTGCTGTCTAATAATAAGTACAAAATATATTTTACTAGGTTTCAGTGGCAGATTTTTTTTTCAATAATGCCTTGGAGAGTGTGATATTTTAACACATCTGAAAAATAATGAAGGCTAATGTTTACTCAGTGCTCACTATGTGCTGGGCACTACTCAAAGTGTCTCATATGCAATAATTTATTCAATCCATATAAGAACTTGATGAGGTAGACACTTCATGAAAGTCTGCAAAATACTTTGTGTTTATTTAAATCAGCTTAATTGTTTTTACTGCCATCAGAATAATTCCTGCTTACCATATTTTTGGTTAACCAGCACAAAATTTTAAAAATTAATTAACTTGAAAGTGTGTAGCCCCCATAGTGAAGAAAATTTTTAAATATCATTGAAATACATAAACAAAACCTGTAATGAATGAAAGGCATACCAAGTTCCTGGATGGGAAGACTCCGTATTGTAAAAATGACTCAAAAATCTGTAGTATATTAAATTGCCTCCAAATGTAAAAAATAAAACCTGACAGCACTCTAAGAAAATCAGGATACACATGTAGAAAACTTATTTCCATCACTTATCCACTTAGAAAATTAAGATACTGCTCATAGTTGATGAGGTGTGAAGGAAAAGGGGCTTATTCGTATATCGCAGTTTGAAATCTTAATCTTCATCAGTGGAGAAGTTAACAATTTGTGTCAAAAAGCCTTAATTGACACACCAATTTCACTGCTAATATTTGTCCCCAAGTATTAAAAATGTGAGCGAAGAGGGGCCGGCCCGGTGGTGCATGGCTAAGTTTGCACATTCCACTTTGGCGGGCCGGGGTTTGCTGGTTCAGATGCCCGGCGTGGACCTGCGCACCACTTGTCAAACCATGCTGTGGTAGGCATTCTACATACAAAGTAGAGAAAGGTGGGCACAGATGTTAGCTCAGGGCCAGTCTTCCTCAGCAAAAAGAGGAGGATTGGCACCAGATGTTAGCTCAGGGCTAATCTTCCTCAAAAAAAAAAAAATAATAAAGTGAGAAATGACTTATCTCTAAAAATATTCATTGTGGTGTGGTTTACGAAAGCAAAAACTTGGAAACCTCCTCAATTTCCAACCACAGACAGTTGGTTGAATAAATTATGGTACAATCAGATGAGATAATATTCATTTACTCATTTAAAAAGCTGAATGAGGGGCAGGCCCGGAGGTGCAGTGGTTAAGTGTGCACGTTCCACTTTGGTGGTCCGGGGTTCGCCAGTTCGGATCCCTGGTGCAGACATGGCACTGCTTGGCAAGCCATGCTGTGGTAGGCATCCAACATATAAAGTAGAGGAAGATGGGCATGGACGTTGGCTCAGGGCCAGTCTTCCTCAGCAAAAAGAGGAGGATTGGGGGCAGATGTTAGCTCAGGGCTGATCTTCCTCAAAAAAATAAAAAGTAAAAATAAATAAATAAATAAATAAAATAACAAGCTGATTGAGTACCTACTCTGTACCAAGCACTGCTCTAGGTATTTGGGAGACAGCAGTGAGGCATGCACCAACCTCACTCTCACACAGCTTACAGTCTGGTTGGGGAGAGAAGCATTATCAGACAATCACATGATGAAACACATCATCAAAAATGAAGGAAAAGGCCAGGCTCTGTGAAAGCGTAACACTAAGTCCCAACCTTGTCTGGAGGGGTGAGAATGTTTCCTTTGAGCTGATATTGGAGGGGTGAGAGTAAGAAGAGAGAGCAGCATGTGCAAAGGCCCAAAGGTAGTAGACAGAGGACTGAAGTCTTTACAGTGATGGGGGATCTGGTGTGAGACCAGGCTACAGAGACAGACAAAAGTCAAGTCTCCCTGAGGCTTGCAGGCCACGTTAAAAATCTGTATCTTCCGGGGCTGGCCTGTGGCTGAGGGTTAAGTTCACGCACTCTGCTTCGGCAGCCCAGGGTTTTGCCAGTTTGGATCCTGGGTGCAGACACGGTACCACTCATCAGACCATGCTGAGGCAGCATCCCACACGCCACAACCAGAGGCTCTCGCAACTAGAATCTACAACTATGTACCGGGGGGCTGTGGGGAGAAGGAAAAGAAGAAAAATAAAAAATAAAAAAAAGACTGGCAACAGATGCTAGCTCAGGTGCCAATCTTAAAAAAAACAAGTTTAAGAGCACCTGTATCTTCCTCCAGAGTGTAAGCAGAGGTCACGGAAACGCTTTCCGCAGGGAAGGAGTGGGAGGAGACCAGGTGGGCTCTCATCAAGATCATTCCCGCCACAGCGTGGAGAAGAGGATACGAGGCAGGAAGGAGCAGCAACAGGGAAACCAGCTGGGAAGCCATGGCGGGTGTCCAGGTAACTGATGACCGAGGCGACCACTCGGGTAGCGGCAATGGAGAGGGAGAGAAGGGGATGGATTTGAGAGTCCTTCCAAAGGTAAGACTGGCAGGTGTAAGGTGTAAAGGAAAGGGAGGTGTCAAGGTGACTTTGAGGCTTCTTGTCTGTGCACCTGGACGGAAGGGATGCCACCTCTTAGATAAAACACAACAGAAGAGCCTGTCTAGATGCACAGTTAGGAGTTCCAAACGGGGTTCTGAGTAAAAATTAACCAAGTAAAGAGGGGAGAGAGATCCAGGCAGGGGTGGAAACAGCACCCACTAAACTGCCGAGGCAGGAAGTAGTTGGACCCATGGGAATGAGTTCAAAGGAGGCATCTTGGGGTGGGGGATATGGATTTGGAGGCAACTAACAAAGAGAAGCCAAAAGAATGGCTATTGCTGAGGAGGAAAGGGGACCTGCTCTGGACTGAACTGTGTCCCCGCTGAATTCCTATGTTGAAGCCCTCACCCCCAGCTCCGCAGAATGTGGCTGTATTTGGAGACGGGCCCTTTACAGACATGATTAAGGTAAAATGAGGTCATAGGGTGAGCCCCAATCCAATAGAACTGGTGTGCTTGTAAGGAGAGATCGGGACACAGGCAACACGCAGACCGAGGGGGTGACACGTGAGGACACAGCGAGAAGCCAAGGAGAGAGGCCTCAGGAAACCAACCCTGCAGCCCCTTGATCTTGGACTTCCAGCCTCCAGACTGTGAGAAAATTAACTTCTGTTGTTAAGCCAGCCAGTCTGTTGTATTCTGTGACGGCAGCTCTAGCTAGCTAAGGGCATAAGGACCACATAGTGAGGCACTCCAGCATTTAAAGGTGAGGGAGGAGATAAGGTGGCAAAGGACTCCTAGGAGAGGCCGCAGGGGAATGGAGAAAAAGAGAAGAGTGTGGGGTCACGGACAATGAGGCGGGACTATTTCAAGCAGGGAGTGATCATCAGTGTCACATGCTGCCGAGGGACCAGAGAGGATCATTAGGCTAAAAAAATAGCCGTTGGACTTAGGGACACTGCAGTCTTTGGTGACTCTAATGACAGCCATTCTGGACAGGATAGAGGGTGACTGGCAGGTGCAAAAACAGAGATAGAGAGTACATAACCACTTTCAAGAATCTGGCTGTGCAGATGAGGCAGAAAGCAAGAGCGCCTTAGCCAGGGAGGAACCTGGGGTGGAGGGCAGAGTTTAAGACGTATCTGGGCCTGCTCAAATGGCCATGGGAGGGAGCTGCACGGTAAGGGACTTGGTCTAGGCCTCTATCTCTCAAACCTGGTCGACCACCAGAATCACCTGGGAAGCCCTGCTCTTACAAACTCAGAGTCTCTGGAAGAATCTGGGATTCTGTATTGTAATGTTTCCCAGGTGATCCTGATTAGCGGATCTAAGACTAGCATTTGGGAATCATCATCCTAGATGATTTTTTTTAACATTTTATTTTTCCTTCTTCTCCCCAAAGCCCCCTGGTACATGATTGTATATTTTAGTTGTGGGTCCTTCTAGTCATGGCATGTGGGACGCCGCCTCAGCATGGCTTGATGAGCAGTGCTAGGTCCGCACCCAGAATCCGAACCAGTGAAACCCTGGGCCACCAAAGGGAAGCGTGTGAACCCATCCACTCGACCATGGGGCCAGCCTCATAGATGATTTTTAAAGTCCATCACGGCCCTGGCCATGTACGAACCAATCCTATGGATTACAAAGGGTCTTTCCAGCCAGATTTCAAAGATAAAATAAATTTCTCTGTATTATTTTTCAGTATTCTGTCTTGCTGTAGCAATAAGAGTGCCTTCAGTTATGGGAATATTACCAATATATTTTTTTAATTGACATATAACACCGAGACTTATTTTTTTAAACAAGAAGAAAAACATTTTCCCAGAATGTTGATGAATATGTATTAGGGTGAACGGCTCTGGAAGGGAAGAAATAAGAAGAAAGAGGTAATTTCCATTTCATAGCTCTTTTATTCATTCATCCTACAAATATTCTTTTAATACCCACTATGTGCAGACAATGTGTCCAGCAATAAATTATTATTGCTCCTCAATCTCCCAAAGGAAGAATAAGATCTCGTATTACTTTAAAAGAACCTAAATTTTTAAGCAATAAATAACAGTTTGGTTTTCTAGAATTTTTCCAATAGGCCAAAGATTTTATATGTATGTGTAAAATCTACCTATCTATATAATATATATTCATATTTTATTAGTTATTTATATAATATATATTATATTATATAAAGTTCCTTGAGGAAATGATTTCCTTTTACTACTGTAAAGATTAAGAAATTAAATGGGTTAAATCAGTGAGTTCAAGAGAATGCAGATCACCAACACACGGTGGCAAAAAAGATGAAACTAAAGTAAGAACCTGCAGAATGTTTACTTTCTTGTCACAAGTACAGGGAGAGCCAAGAAGACAGCTGGAGCTTAAACAAATGGAGCAGGGAACTCAGCAGAGACCGAGCTGAGCAGACATCTCACTGGGGTTTCCTGCCAGTAGCCCACGACACTGGTGATGCCACGAGAAAACGCGCAGAGAACCTGTGCTCTCATTAGCTCTACTTAATGGGTGGTCTGGGGAAGGACGTCAGAGGGGCTTATATGGAACACGAAGGAAGAGAGAGGGAACAGAAAATTCTGAGTCACAGTGAAAGCAGGACCCTGGGCTTGCACACTGGGTAGTGCAACCCTGTCTGTATGTCCCACTGTCCAGGCACCAGAGAATGCAGATAACTGAATCTTACAGATCCCTGTTGCCTCGACTGTGCTGCACGGAAGGAGGTCCTGGAGCAAGCAGAATGGGGAAATCAAGCAGGGTGTTTACCTGGAAGTATTATTTCAGGAAAGCCCATTTTTCGGGCGATTGCTGTCGATCTATCCACCAAGTGTGAAAAAGTCTTCTGAACTTGCGTGAGATCACCTGGCAATAGCTTCAAGGACACCCAAAGTCCTTTAAAGAAAGAAAAGATAAACTTTTAGTTCTCTGTATGATCTACATAATAAACACATAAACAAATGTTGAGAAAAAAATATACATGTATTGATATACCTCATTATAAAGATGTAAATTCTCCCCCAGTTAACTTAAAATTTTAATGACACTCCCATCAAAATCACAGCAGGACTTCTTGGAGAATTTGACAAAGATATGAACAGATGTTTACTTGGGGGGAAAAAAGGGTAAAGATAGCCCCTATCAGACATCAAAATGCTGTAAAGCTATAGTAATGTGTGATATTAGTGGCAGAAAAGATATATAAGTCAATGGAAACAATGAGATTAAGTACTATAATATACAGCAATTTTAGATATAGCAAAAGAGTCGTTACAAATCATGAAAAAAGAAACTATAATTTTATAAATGTGCCAGGATAATTTTCTTGCTACTTAGAAGAGATCAGTCTAATTTCTCACCTCACATTTTCATTAAAATAAATTTCTAATATAATAAGTAAATAGAAAAAAGGAAATTAAAAGAAAAAACAAGTGTATAGTTATTAAATCTTTGCGATTGAATCATTTTTCTAAGTAGAGAATAAATGAAGAAATCACAAAAGAATTATCTACACATAAACTGAAAGTTTTGACTTCATAAAAAGTAAGACATACTGCAAAATGGTGACATACTTATAAGTTATGAATTTATACTTATTAAAGGAAAAACATTAAGATCTCACAAATAAATAGGACACGAAAAGAGAATTTACAAGGACATATAAGAAGTTTACAAATATTTGGAAAAACCAAAAATTAAAAAATGTGTCCTAAATAAGACGACATATTCATTATATATAGAGCTCATAAAAACTGAAAAGGAACACTTTAGAAAACTCATAAATACATATGAAGTCTAGATAATTCACCCTTGAGTAGTTTTTTAAATGCAAGAGAACTATGGAAGTCCACTTTCCACCTTTCAAATAGGTAAAGCTTTTTAAATATCAGTTTGCAAAGCTGGTAAGACGGTGATTAGTGCCCTCAGGTAGAAATCTATGGAAAGCAATCTGGCAATATGTGTCCCTCCGGGTTTAAGCTTGTTCCCGTCCTTTGATTCAGAAATCCAACTTCTGGGAATTTTCTTGAGGAAGTAGTCTTAAACGTGGAAAAAGCTCATGTATAATGGTAGTCACAGCAGAGTTATTTAAATTTATAGTTGTGACAAAGTAGAAAACACTTAAGTGTTTACCCAGGGAGATTTAATTTTCTTAAATCCAAGCCATGGAATATTATGCAACCACAAGGAATATTTGTGATGAGCATAAAAACATTTGAAAAGCACTTGTTTTGTTGAGCAGCAAGAGAGGAAATATTTTTTGACTTTTGTTTAAAAAAAAAGAAATTATAGACACAGAACAATCCAGTGTAAGGATTTTCCACTCTAATAAATTATATCCTTAGGCTAGGAGTTCCACAACAACCGAAATATCTTTAGTTATTTGTTTCCAGATTCTTCAATGACTCCTCACGTGTCTTTCCTACTCAGGGTAACTGAGTACACGGGAAACTCGAAATACACTGAAAATAACGTGTTTCCTGATCGCCTCCACTTCAGAAGACAGTTACAAAGTTGGTGAAAAAAAGTAACTCAATCTTGGGGCTGGCCCCGTGGCCGAGTGGTTAAGTTCGCGCGCTCCGCTGCAGGTGGCCCAGTGTTTCGTTAGTTCGTATCCTGGGCGCGGACATGGCACTGCTCATCGGACCATGCTGAGGCAGCGTCCCACATGCCACAACTAGAAGAACCCACAATGAAGAATACACAACTATGTACCCGGGGGGCTTTGGGGAGAAAAAGGAAAAAATAAAATCTTTAAAAAAAAAAAAAAAATTAGGATAGTGTTTAAAAAAAAAAAAAGTAACTCAATCTTTAGTGCTATCCAAAAATCTTCACCATCATGGTATTTGAACTTTAAAGTTTTAACTATTTTTCCCTATTAATTGAATTTAAAATTCAGTTTCACTAAGTAAAATTTTTCTTACTTAAAACTATGTCAACAGAATGATATGGAGGTACCAAAAACAACTAAAAATGTTTTGCTAGATGGCCCATTATTTTATATTAATACATATTCATTTGTATTACTTTGGTCTCCTTCCTCTCAATTTTAGGAAATGTAATAGGATAAACATATCCTATTGGATGGAACACAATTATCCCCAAATCTCTTTTTCTTTGTGCATTTACCTAGAGTCAGCACTGAGATTGTAGAGACAAAACTGAGGAAAGGCTCATGGAATTAAAAATTTGTTCCACAGGATTTACAAAATACAGCTGTGATCCAGCTCAGTGCCGGGCTCATTCTGGGCGATTTTCAGTATTAAACGTCTTCAGTAGGAAGCTGAGGTGGGTAGGCCCAGCAGGGTCTGTTTTGTATCAGAGGAAGATAAGGAAAGGGCAGGAGTCCAAGGACTCAGCTGTGACTGCACCGCCACCCCGCCAAAGGCCCCTCCCAGCTTAGCGCACAGGGCTGTGTACCTTGTCCTTTGTGATTCACTTCCTTCGCTGCTATCACTTTATTCAAGACTGATGTGAGCGGCTCATTCTCCCCAATCACATTGGATGTTATCAGGGGCGACATGATTAGCTGTCTCTGCCGGATATAGGTTTCCATCGCAATTCTGGGAAAGTCAGAAACAGAGGTAAGGAAAAAAGAGGAAGTCTCTGTAGCACAGCCTCAGAGAGTGGTGGGTCTTATGGGAATAATTTGGAAATATAAACACTGAACACACCTAACTAGGGGATTCTTTCCATCTTTCCTTTATTTTTCCATTGGGTGCCTATCTTGGAAATGACTAGGGGCAAAGAGGAAAAAAAAAACCCAAGAACAAACAAAACTGATGCCAAATGTTAACAACTAAAATCAGAGGCAATGCTGATGCTCTTTAGGAGGTGGGAGAGGCTGCTATAACGGAAGTGAAGGACCGGGAAAGGGGCAGGAGACCTGGCCTCCAGTTCCAGTTCTCCTTGACGGTGAGCGCTCCGAGAGTCTCCCGCTGGGCCTCAGTTTCCTTGTCTATAAGGCGATGGGCCTGGATCACATGCAGAGAAGGGCCCCATCTGTTGCCAACGCTCAGTGTACAAGAGCTGTATGTATGCAGCGGCTTTTGGAAGGTGCTCTTGGATTTTCATGTGATGACCAACTATATTTAGGGAGGCAACAGCACGGGCACCAGCCAGCAAGCTTCCCTTGAACGATCACATCAGGCTGAGGCTCCTACAGGGTGATCAAAGGACCAAACACAGCCCCATTCTATTGACAGCACAAGCGCCATCAGTTACTGCCCATCAGCCTGGTGCAGCACAATAGTCTCCAGTCTTCTCTGCGGAGGTTTTGTTCTCTGGCCTGCTAAGTAGGGTCCAGATCTGCACCCTGACAATAGGGGCAAACATACAGCAACATGCTACTGAAAAGTGGGATCGCTACGATCTGAGCTGCCGTGTGCAAATGACTCTCTTAGATGGACTAGCAGAATACACGTATGAAACTCTCCTAACACGTATGAAACTCTCCTAAAACAATACATTATAAATCTTTTGAGGTAAGTTATGAAAGCATTTGCCACAAATCTTAGGACTTAAATGCCAGAGGCTGCGATTTGCATTGTGAACACTTCACAGTGGCTGTTGGCTGCACAGTGAGCGGTAATCAAATTAGGGCTGGGCTCCTCAGACACTCAAAGCATGTATTATGATCCGGTGGAGACAATCCCAGGGCTCATTGCTTCCATACGCTGCCGGGCCCGAGCCGGCTCAGAGAGCAAGCAGAGAGACACACAGTCAAAGGAAGAGGCCGCCTCAGAGCGGGGACAGATACACAGAAACGCATTTGAGATAACGTCCATATCCACACCACTGCTCCTATTCTGGATCTAATTAAATATTATATACGGAGCAGAATAACTCTATATGCGTAAATGCTGCCCCTATTATTTACATATACATATATATCATATCCCATTTCATATAACCTCCACATTCATGAATGCTGTTCCTATAACGTATATACATATATATTATACACATATACACATAATACATATATAATAATAATCTATAATATATGTATGTATAATAGGAACAACATTCATGGATATGAAAGTTATTTACATTTATTATAAATATAATACATTTATATTATTTATTTAAATATATTCATATTTATTCTATATATTTATGTATTTAATATTTATTAATATGTATATGAGAAATATATTCGATTCAATGTAGTAATACATTAATATATTAATTATATCAAAATATAAATACAACTATATTATAAGTACATTATATTAATTATATTAGATTAGAATTATAATATGCTTTAATATATTTATTAAATTTAATGCATTTTTAAATATATGTATATATTTATATTGGGAACAGCATTCATAAACTTGAAAGTTACTTTCTAGTTCATATTAGCATAAGTTACATAAAATATTGATCTAGTCATATTCTTGGCGGGTCAGGATATGGTTGTTAGGATCTACATAAACGCATCCTTAGAAAATTTCTAATAACAACCTTTGGATGAGGGGGAAAACTGTTATGTTTAGAAACTGGTCCAAAGGTGTTGGACTTTAAATTGAAAGGTAAGGATTTTTATATTTTAAATAAAATTATATATAATACATATTTATTGTATAAAAAATAGAAAACAAAGTTAAACAAAAAGAGGGGCAAAATCACCTATAGTTACACTAACAGAAATAATCACTGTTAATTATGGAGTATATTCTTTGAAATATCAAAATTTTAAGGCTTTGAATGCATTGTAACAATTTATATTCCTATAGGTAATGTATGTTTCTTTATACACACCAAAGACTGAATAAGGTATATATTTTTAAAACTTGGTCAAGCCAAAAACTAAACTTCATTGTTTAATTTGCATTTCATTGATTCTCAATGAATTTATAGCCCAACTCTTTGTGTGTGTGTATATTTCCTTTTTATGCCCTTATGAACTTCTATTATTTCTTTATTAAGAATACTTAACCTTTTTCATAAGCATTGCAAATATTTTACTAAATTTTTTCTACTTATAAGTTGTTTAAAATTTTTGTGTGGTTAAACCTATCAATTTTCTTTTTTAGTTGAATCTTTGGTGTCTGACCCAGAAAGGCTTCCCAGGGCACTATTATGTAAAACTTCCATTTTCCTGTAGTATTTGAAGATTTTGGCTCTTATACTTGTGTTGCATCTGGAATCTATAGTGGTGTAAGTTATGAGAGGAGGTTCTAACTTACAACGGTTAGCTAATTTTCTCAAACATTTTTTTTGCATGGTTTATCTTTCTCCTCTGATTTATTATTAATATACTGTAAATAATTTTTTAAATAATATAATCTTATTTGTTATTAATAAAATCATATATTAACTCAAATATCCTTGGTCTGGTTTCTGGAATGCCCAGTTTGTCATAGTGATCTGCTGTGGCGGCCACGAGCTGGCTGAGACAATCACCTTCTCTCGCCGACACTACTGCCCTCTTAGGAGTCAGTTCCAGCAACATCCCTGGCCTCACTTGCACGGGGTAAGCGGAGCATGACTGCCAGAGCCAGTCTTGACGTTCACACGCATACTTCTTCAAGTGATGGGGATTGAGATTTGCTTGCCAGCAGCTCTCCAGTGGCCCGCCAAGGGCTCCAGCTCCAATTCAGTATTCGGGCCTTAGTGGAGCTCCTCAAGGAATCCTCCCACGCACTCCCGGGCTGGCTTTCCCTCCGCTTGCAGAAACCCAAGGACTAGTCAGCCCTTCACTCTCGCACCTCCTAAACCCTTGCTTCTCAATGTGTGGCCTCTACACCAGGAGCTTCAGCATCTCCTGGAAGCTTGTTAGATGCAGACTCCAGACACACCAGATCACATTTTGCACTCTAACAAGATCCCAGGTGACGCACATGCATGTTACAGCTTGAGAAGCCCTGTGCTGTCTTACGTGATTCTTTGTCCTCCGTAATACCTGTTCCCTACAACAAAGTACAGAGAAACTTTGGCATTTCTGACACTTAAATGGCACCATTCTCTGGCTTCCAGCGCAGATACAGATTTTCCCCTTATATTCCTTCAGTCATTTCCAGAGAGGCACGAAAGTTCGGACACCTCTTAAATTGGAGTCCAATATAAAGGACTTTGAATAACGTCTTCTGTCAGCTTCTATCTGACCATCTTCCAGCCTAAGAGGCTTCCCTTCTCTAACTGGGCAAACGGTTCCTGGCAGCTGGTTCCATGTTAACAGACATTCAAAGGGCTAACCCAGGTCCCAAGTCACCCGGGGTAAATGCCAAAGTACTTACTGCTGAAAGGGAATAAAATGCTGCTTCTCTTCGTCATCTACCTTCCCATGGACGATATCAGTAATGTCCATCACTAGGAAAGAGAGAAACTTAATTAAAGAAACTAATTGCTTCAGGCCTCAGCGAGTTACAATGGAAAATTACAGGACCCACAAACATAGAACACCGGAGGAAGAAAGACACCAAGCAGGGCCACTTCTTTCATTTCTTTGTCAACGATGAGCCCCAGTGTCCCCAGCCCAGCAGAAGAGCAATTCATGAGGAGCTCATGCAGGGCTCAGATTTTCTCAGATCAACCCTGCAGACCCTTTCAAAAAATTCTATAGGACCGAGCTGCTAAATTCTTGAGAAACTTGAGACAGGATTACTTTTCAGTAAGCCTGCATTCAAAGACACAGAGAACACATATTTTTGGCAGGAGTGTCAACAGAAGGAAAGACTTGGGAGAGAAACTCAAGACTTGAAGTGGCCAACTGTCTCTTTGATTTGACATTATCTCACCTGGTTTCCACGTGAACAAGGAGGCCAGGGCACCAGCAGCACAGACTAGAAGCTCATATTGTGATTTGCTCCTTTATGTACAAGAAGAGCAATTTAAAAAGCCCTGTCCTAAGCCTATTGCATATGTTATCTTATTTATACAGATATTATTATTAGCTCTACTTTAAGAGATGAGGAAACTGAGCACAGGAAAGATAGGTAATTTGCCCTGGGTCAGAACTTTTACGTGGAAGCCTGGGTATGAACCCAATAGTGACCACAGGGCCAAATCATTTAACCTAACTATGCCCTACTGCCTAGAGAAGTAATGAGGGGGCCACTCTACAGCTGCCAAAATGAGGCAGAGCCCATGGCAGGAGGTGATCCTTTGATTAATAAATTACAATCTCGCCATAAAATACACACTAACAATCCAGTCCCCAAATAACCTGTTTGGAGATTAAAAGAAATACTGAAATAGGAGACAATTCTCATACGAAAAACTAAGGATAAGGAAGGAAATGCCTTCTCAAAGTAACCCTAACAACACAGCACATAAGGCCTGGGAGATAACAATGTTGGTGAGAGGAAGTGTAGAAAGCAGGGCATGACATCAATTTGCTGTCAGCCCTTAATGGACTCCTGCAAACACTGTACAAAAAAATACTACAAAATTTGTATTTGACCCCCCAAAATTGGCAGTGCATTTGCAGGTGCCATCATCTAGTTACCCCTAAGCTCTACTAATGCTCGGCATCAAAGCCTAGAGTAAATTAGTTTCCTCCCCTTTCCCACCACGCTCAATGCCCTGAACACAGAAACACACATACATGCGCACACACACACACACACACACACACCCCTGAAATAGAAAAGCAACAAAACCCTCAAACTTCATGCTTGAATCTCTTTGGCCCCTTTTGAACAGCAATGACCTTGTGTATTCCTTATATCTTTTATGGGACAATGAATAGATTGCCATATAGATGGCTAAACAGTCCTGGGCCAGGGCTCTTGCGTTTTCTGAGATTCCGTTGTAATTCCCTATCAGGAAGTCACGCTGGCCCCTCGGGACGGAGCCGGGCAGACCTTGAGCAGCAGGTGGAGCGTGGGGTGTTGAAGGGAGGCACAGTACACAGTCTCACGGGACACGGAGGCGGCCTCATTACCCACAGAACCCACAAGGTCGACCCTGATAACAGGGAGTTTCTGGGCCTCGTTCCAGGAGCAGAATTATGACATTTCATGGGTGGCTTTCAAAACCACTTAGTGCCCATAATATCAATGTAAGACCAAAAATATAGTTCCTCAATTTAATAAACAACAGAGGAAAATGCAGCGCCTCTTAGAAGGTTGTGGGGTTTGAATTAAGCCAAGGACCCTCTCTGAAAGCAGTTATAAACACAATGTTGCCTTTGAAGAGGAAGTTTCCTGGATAAGCAAACCACTTTGCAGGGAGAATTTTATTTGACTGAAATCAATACGCAGCCCCAGGCAGGGAGGATTCCAGTGGAAGGCTTACTGAGCGCCTGCTGTGTACAAGACAGGGTGCTGGGCACTGAGGCAGAAACAAAGCAAGTGGGGGCTGGGGGAGGGCACAGAACCTGAGAAAAGCTAACCGGCGGCCCCAGGCAGCAAACGCTCATCTCCCACTGTCTCTGGGTCTGCCTCCTTCCCTTCTTTCCTTCCATCCTTCTTCCCTCTCTGCCTTCCTCCCCCCCTCTCTTTCTATCTTTCTTTTAAATTTTTTTTATTGCAGTAAAATATACATAATGTAAAATTTACCATTTTAACCGTTTTCACATGTACAGTTCTGTGGCATTAAGTACATTCATATCGTTGTGCAGCCATCGCCAACCTCCACCTCCAGAATGTTTTCATCTTTCCAAACTGAAACTCTGTCCCCATTAAACACTAACTCCCCACTCTCCTCTCCCTCTCAGTCCCTGGCAGCCACCACCTTTCTACCTTCTGTCTCTGTGAATTTGATGCTCTAGGAATCGTACAGCCTTTATCTTTCTGTGACTGGCTTATTTCACTTAATATAATATCCTCGTGGCTGATGCATGTTGTAGCATGTGTCAGAATTTCCTTCTTGTTTAAGGCTGAATGATATTTCATTGTATGGATGGACCACATTTTGTTTATCCACCCATCTGTTAACAGACACCCAGGTTTAGCTATCGTAAATAGTGCTGCCATGAACACAGGTGTACGAATATCTCTGCTTTTACTTCTTTTGGGTACACACCCAGAACGGGATTGCTGGATCCTAAGTTCTATGCTTAATTTTTGAGGACCCGACACACTCTTTTCCACAGTGGCTGCACCATTTTACATTTGTCTCTGGGTCTTTCTGTACCTGCTACTCCAAAAGGTCTTCGGAGGCCACAGGTGTGCTTTTTGCCCTCCTTCAGCTCCATGTGGCCCACCCGGACAATCTGGCACACGAGGCTGATGCGGGGCCGGATAAGATCTGTGCTGCTGAGGTCCTAAAGGGGCAGAGAGCACGCAGAAGGAGGTCACGCTCTGTCACCCTGTCACCTTCATTTCTCTTTTCTTTTCACTCTACAACAGAACACCACTCAGAGCACATTTCCTGAAGTTGAAATAGCAGAGTAACTCCCCTCTTCTCCCTGCTCACCCAAGAACTAGCACGGCATCAGAGAAAACTGACCAGATTCAAAAAAGGACGTTTTTCATTCCCCAGTTCCTACTTCAAATTTATAAATCACATCATATTCAATCTGAAGTCTCTCGTTTATCAATTAAGCAGGGTGTTTAAAAATCAGGATACTTGTTGTTGCTACTTTATGTCCTGCCAGGACATATCTCAGCATATGATGTATTTCACTGTCAAACGAAATTAAAACTTCCATGACACTGACATTTATTGGGTATCCACACACGCTGGTGATATTTCATTGCATCTTCCAGATAATCCTGTGAGGCAACTATCACACAGAAATGTACACGTCCTGCTTTCTGTAATTATTCATCTGTTCTATGAGCGTATCCATCGAGGGCTCTGGGTGTATCTTGATTAATAGGAGATACGCAGATGAAATGTCTCTGGTTTTTTGTGGCTCATGTTCTACCCTTGTTTGTATTCTTAAGAATGGGCGAGTAAACCCATGAATGAACTCACGTATCTCATTCACTTTAACATCAGCACTAATTTAATCGCATCTCAAATTCTTTTCATGAAACAGCTGTCCAAGGCCTTTTTACTGAATCAAGAATTACTTTGGAGTTCACCAGTTTGGATCCCAGGTGCGGACATGGCACCGCTTGGCAAAAGCCATGCTGTGGTAGGCATCCCACATATAAAGTAGAGGAAGATGGGCACGGATGTTAGCTCAGGGCCAGTCTTCCTCAACAAAAAGAGGAGGATTGGCAGCAGTTAGCTCAGGGCTAATCTTCCTTAAAAAAAAAAAAAAAATTAAAAAAGAAAGATAAAGACTCTAGGTGACTGGTTATATAAAATATGGCACACTAATATTATTTAATAATATGCAATCATTTATAAATGAAAGTTTCTATAGAATGTTTAATGACTAAGGAAACGGTCACCACATTTTATTTAATTGAAAGAGCTGGACATGAAATTTACATATAAGTAGATCCTAATTGGTAGGGGGAGTGGAGGACGGGAGATGAATTGCAGCTATTCCAGAATGACATTGATTAGAAGATGGACCAAAGATTCAATAATACCTTTAAAATTTTTTTTTTAACGTACATATTGACTGATAAATGCCTTCTGATTTGAGGGAAAAACTCGCTTATCTCATAACTGAGGTGATACTCCATGTGCTGGAGGAGATTTTGGGAAGAGTTCTAAGCTCTGTCTTTCTACATTTACCAGATGGAGAAGATACAGATGGCTCAGCGCAGGGACAGTAATCAGATCATGCTTGACCCAGCAGTGGGAAGTTAACAGAAGCAATGAATAATAATAAGGAGAAATAAATAAGTGAATGAATGAACGCTAAGCCTGTACTGGAACTGCTCCTTCCTATCACTTCCTTAGGTGCTTTACTTGAGACTCTGATCCTCTGGTAAGGGGATAAGGAGATAAAATATGGGTGTGGGATTAAGGAAAAAAGGGAGACAAGGAAGAAAGCATCTCCATTAGGCCTACTGGGAGCTGGGAAAGCTCCACACCCAGGCTCCTCAGAGCAGGTGGCAGCAGCTCTGGGGCGTTTCAAGCATCGATGTCAGAAAAAAGTGAGAGAGCCCCAAGAAAGTTCCCAGCCCGAGAGACAGTGTCGCCAAGCCAGAAGCTATAGGCCAATAACTGCCTCGCTCCTGATCCACACACAGCAGCACTCCTCCTACCCTGGAGAAGAGGAGGAGGGGGCAAGTCCATTAAAATGTACGCAAATAAAAAAGTCTAGACCCCATCTTTGGCCGAGCTAACTTCAGTCCAGAATGCTCTTCCCCTTTTTCTGCGTAGCTCATCCCCTCATCAAATTCCAGTTCTTGCTCAAAGGGCTCCTTCTCACAGAGGTCTGCTCTGACCACCTATTCAAAACAGCAACACTTCCCCAGCTCAGAAACTCCCAATCCCCCCAAAGCTCTTATGACTTCTAACATCATGTACAATTTACTCATTCCTTTGATTATTGTTTACTACTATCTTCCCCATTCGGACAAAAGCTCCTTGAGAATAGGGATGTTTCTCTGATGTGTTCACTGATGCATCTCAAGTGCTGGATCAGTGCCTGGCATCTAATAGGTGCTTGACAACTATTTGTTGAACAAATGAGTGGGTTACTGCTGCCACGGGGATTGTGATGATTTTTATTTTCATCTTTTTCATTTTTTATGTTTTCCCCATACTTATTATGTGTATCTGCTAATATCATAAACAAAGAAAATTATTAAACATAAGGTAAGACTTACAGTAAAGACCGCTTGAAGGTTATTAAGCTTCTCTATTTCCTTGGGCATCCCATTACTGCCCCAACGAATTAGGTAGTTCTCACTGGTGGAGGAAAAACAATTATTCTTAATGAGGGACTAACGGGATGGAGCTGCCCTCAGTATGGATTTCAGAGGGCAAAAGGAAGCTCCAGAACAGCTCGGTTAACTTCATCAGGCAGGCGTGAATGCAGAACAGACAGGAACTGAGACGGCGCAACTGCCCACTCTCTGGTCTCTCCAGAAGTGTGCCTGCTGCAGCCCGGCTCCATGAGGCACACCCCGTCCAGACCCAGGACAAACACTGCTCAACATGGGCACAGACATGGCAGATTCCGCCTGGGGTCTGTCTTCCATCTCAAATTCTTTGCATAAAAGTTTCAGCTTTGATGAATCAAGAATATAATTTTAATTATAAAATTATAGAAATCATTCCAAATCCATCCACTGAAATCCACATCACCACACTCAAAATTTCTATTTTAGAAAAAAACAGTTTGTCAGTAATTACTTTCAACCACCTTCTCAACAATGTCTGTTTTCTTAGCTGCTCAGCAGTAGCATGACTATAGGACTGAACAAAGTCCATTATCATTCCCTATAGCCTTTTTAAAAAAAAAATTTTATACCCTTTATTTTATTAGAGCAGTTTTAGGTTCACAACAAAGCTGAGTGGAAGGTACAGAGCTTTCCCATATACCTCCAGCCCCCATACAAGCACGGCCTCCCCGACTAGCGACATCCCCCAGCAGAGTGGTATTTTTGAAACAACCAATGAACTGACACGTCATTACCACCCAGAGTTCATGGTTTACATGAGGGTTCACTCAGTGTTGTCCATTCTGTGGGTTTGGACAGAGGTAAATGGCATGTACCTACCATTACAGTAAGTACCATACAGAATACTTTCACTGCCCGAAAATCCTCGTGTTCCACCTATTGATCCCTCCCTCCCTGCCCCCTATAGTCTTTTCAATTCTTTGCTCCTATCTCCATGGTCTGATGAGTTTCATGTGATTTCTAAGACCCAGGACTACACAAACCGTTACTGCACTGTTTCAGCTGCCATACAGAAAGCCTTAGCAGCCCAAAGGATTTTATTTTCTACTGCCTAGAAATCCTCCCCATCTTCTCCACTTTCCCCTCTTAATCTAGCAAAGAACTCCCCAGTTAGGGGGCAGTGGAGGCTTGGGATTTTCACAAGGTCGACAGCAGAGGACCTGGCTCTCCACTACCTGATGAAAGTGGACTGGTCCGGGTCATAGAGGGCCATGAACAGCTCTGCATCCTCCCCAATGTTGCAGACGAAGTTCTTGAAGTTCACATAGAGGCCGTAGGTGTGGACAGAGCTGAAGATGGACTGGCCCCGCAAGTCCAGGTTCTGCAGTATTGACTGAACACAGAGGAAAAGAGGGAAAAGTGTCTTGGTTTTAGCAAATGGGAGATACTGACAAAGACACTGGCCTGCAAATGGGGACAAATATAATTACCACCCTAAAGGAGAAGCACTTACTGAGAAGAAAGTATGTGTAAGTGGACAAATGATCAAGTGAGCAAAATATAATCACTATTACTTAGATGATCAACACTGTCCTGTTCAGGGCCTTGGACCCCAGGAATTCAATAAATGCTGTCTAAAGTTGATAAGTCATGGGTTTAGTAGCTTCAAGATGTTGTCATCTCTCACAGTGGCTTCTGGATGAACCACAAAAATCAAGATTCATTATCCTTCTTTTGAGGCATAATTCTCACTGCAAACAAGAGATTCCACCAGAAGGACTTCACCCTCGGGCACGGTTAGCCACTGCATCCAGACACATAATTAAATGTTATCACAACTTGTGCTAAGGAAATAAAAACGACAAACTAAAGAAAATAAACGGAAACCTTTACTCATTGGAACAGAAAGACTAGAAGAATATACACCAAAATGTCAACATGGTTGGGTCTGGGCAGTGATACCATGGGTGACTTTTTTCTGGTTCTCTTTTTCTGTACTTTCAAAATTTTTATTTAATGTCCAATTACTACTTTTAAAATCTTCAAACACTTTATTTTTAAATATTATTTTATTCATTTTGGAAATTAAAATACATTTACCAAATACAGAAGGTAACACAATAAAAAGGCTCCCCCCCACCCAGCTCTCCTTCCAAGAGGCATTGATTAATTATCAATTCCTTGTCTATCACTCCAGAGTTAGTCTACACATATGCAGGCACAGATGTATGTATAATCCTTTTCGGAACACAAATAATCGTGCTTTATACACACTGTTCTGCATGTTGCTTTTTCTAAGACATATTTCTCCAATATTTCCCTATCAGAACATATATAGCAACCTCATTCTTTTTGTTATGTTCTGCTTTGCAAATGAGGAGATGAATGATTTTCTAAACAACATTTCTACCTCTGTTGTCAATGACTACCTTTCTCTCATTAAAAACAAAAGCAAAAATGGAACCTCAGTAGCCAAAAGCTGCACACTTGAGGAAGTGTACCTTTTCTTCTTGGATCTTTTCCTCAATCCTTTTTGAGGCCATTTCATGGGCTTTGAAAAGGGCAACGGTGCTGGTTTCATCTGGGTCCAAGATGTTCCCATTGTCATCTCGCACTACTAGATCTAACCCAAGCATTCTAGAAAGAAAGAAATGGTCAGCTAGTCCTCCTTATTAGGAACAGACTCTACTAAAGAGCCCTCATGAAAGAACCCAGAGGATTCATAGCTACGAAGGTTGGAAGAACAGCTCATTGGGTTTTCTCCTTTCAATTTCTGCCTCCTTTCCATGTAACAACAATGTTAGAAAACATGATGTTAACCAAACTCGGATCATGATATGCAAAGTAATCTGGTCCACAGAACCTCAACAGGAAAGGAAAAATTGGCAGTGACTCTGACCAGATTCCTCTGACCACAGACTTTTCCTCTAACGTCTGCCGTTTGGCATAGGAACGATGAAAGACCAATGCACAAATATTTGGGGGCTTGCCTTGATTTCCTTAAAAGTACAGGTTTGGGGGACAGTACTTAATTCAAGACTGTCTTAAAGGAGATCCATGAAGTAAGTCCTGGCTGTTGTATCTCATAACCCATCTCGGAGCATGGGCTCTGATGTCAGTCAGACAGGATTTGAATTTTGGTTTTAATACTTGCTAGCAAGGTGAATCTGGGTAATTAATTTTACAAAGTCCTGATTTCCTCATCTGTAACCATTCCCTACCCTTCAGGGTTGCTGTGAGAATTTCATGAGATAATGCATGTAAAGCATGCAATATCTAGCATATGACACACTCTCAACAACTGTTAGCTCTTATTGTAACAAGTGGCACAAGAAAACACTGGGTTGTGTTAAGATGTAGCTCTGAGTGTTGTGTGGGAATAGCAACAGCTATATGGTCTCTTTACGGCACGACCTCCACCAAGTCTTCACGACCTCCACCAAGTCTTTTATGCCCAATGTGCACACAGAAGTAGAAAAAATTTCCTTAGTTCCAAGAAGTTGGAGACCATGATGAAAAGAGGATACTGCTATCTGAATGCGCAATGTACATTCCAGGCACCAGGCACCAATTTGGGAGTAGGGATCTCCAAACAGCAAGAAAACTCAGGGATAACAGTGAAACATGCCAAGTCTTTGAGAAGAAAGCAAAAATGCCTAATTTCCCTTCTCCCTGCATCTCTATCCACTGATTTAATCTGGCAGGTTCCTTTCCATGGCAGCCAGATGCACAGGCCACCCAGACTCATGAGTGATGGGGCCTTGTTGGCTGCTCAGGGACTGAATCACTGATGCACTGATGGAGCAGTTTAATTTCTTGAGCTGCTTCCAAGGGCTGGAATGGGAAGGCAGGCATGTTCCGCTGTTTGTGGGATGTTAACATCCTGTGCCAGAGATCAGGGTCCTCCAGGCCAACGCCATACTGTGACAAGACCCAACAACACAGAGGCAGCATATGTGCAAGTGGGGATCTGCTTTATCCCACCCTAGCTGTTTTTTAAGAGTCTTCCAGCACTCCTATGAAGGGACAAGTGACGGGGGAGGGAACTGTTAATTCTTAACCCTAAGAAGGGAGCATTCGACAGGGAATCGAAAGTCTTGGGTTCAAATTTAAGCATTCCCGCTTATGTGACGTGAAAGTAAATCACATAAGCTCACTTAGTCTGTTTCTTTAACCATAAAATGGGAATAACAGCTACCTCATAAGGTTATAATTAAGTAATACACGTGAACTGCACATAGGAGAGATTTCATAAATAATTGTGGAATCTGAATCTTGTAGGCTGTTTACTCCAGCTATTTCTGAATACAGCGGTCAGAGTCCATAACACTTAAATGAGTAGGATAATGAGCTGTATTGTAGAGTTCTCTGAAGTATATACAAGAGTCCTAAAGTTGGAGAAGTAGGGAAAAGGGGAAGAAAAAATAAACCACATATGCTCAAGTTGAAGAAATGTAGAAAATGAGACTATATGTCAAATGGGTCATTAACCAAAACTGAGGAACCAACGGTCTTTTAAAAAGAACTGGTCAGGAGCCATGAATCCCAGGTCACCATAAATTTTGAGGAATTGACTAAACGTCTCTTTTTCTAAAAGGCAGTAGTACCTGGAACCTACATATCTGCCTCAGCTAGTCAGCAGGTTGATGAAGCAATGAACTTAGAAGTTACTGGAGATATAATCAACAGGCTAAAAACATTGTTTTACTATTCTGGCAAATCTGGTTTTCATGCACTGTAAAAAATGGCCCCAGTTACAGGAAGAGAGAGAGAAAGAGAGAGAAGGAGTCTGATACTGGCTTAAAACCCATTGTTGGAATAAAAATAGAGAGCTTTCCAGGTCTCCAAAAAGGTCGGCCTTGGATGCTCAGTGCCTTCAGTTTATTTGGCAATGAAGTCAGTCCCAGCCAAGCCCACCTTCCCTGTTCATCTGTCATCTCCTGGAGACCAGAGATCCAGCACACGGTCTGGCCCGTGGAGGGTGCTGCCAAATTGTTTTTCAACAAAATTAACTGTTTCCCAAGGCAAAAAGAGAGCAGCAAGCATTATTCTTTGGCAACTCCAAGATCAAAAGTTCATGGTGAGCACGAAGCTGCCCGTCTTTTTCCAGGTTCTCAGCGGAAAGTCATCCCTGGTTTACCTGTTTCCATGATCGATTTTGGCTGTGACCTTCTTCTTGAGCTCTGCCAGTTCGTCCTTGGGGAGTGTTCCAGACAGGATCTGGGACCGCCACTCGATCAGGCTGTACGTCATCTTCTGCAGCTGGCGGAAGAGCGTGACCTTGCTGTTCTACGATGGAAAAATGAGGTGGAGGAAAGAACCCAAAAGAAGTTTGATGGAGAATGGGAACATTTTTTGACTTCATTTTTCTTTTTTTTTTCTTTATGCTTTTTGTCCCCAAATCCTCCCAGTACATAGTTGTGTATTTTAGTTGTGGGTCCTTCTAGTCGTGGCATATGGGATGCCGCCTCAGCGTGGCCTGACAAGTGGTGCCATGTCTGCGCCCAGGATCCGAACCAGTGAAGCCCTGGGCAGCCGAAGTGTAGCACGTGAACTTAACCACTGGGCCACAGGGCCGGCCCCTGGACGTCATTCTTTTAAGGTTCTATAACCAATTAATTTTGCCATACGGTAAGCTGTGCATTTGAGGGGATTTTTTAAAATATTACTAGGGATGGCTCTGTCTGATCCACTCCCACTCCCTCCTCTACTGCAACTTCAGAAACAGATAAGCAAGTGTTTGGTTGGATGGTTGGTCCTAACTCATAAGGACATCAAATCATCCACGCACCCTAAAGTTCTGCCCATGTCCCTCCTTTGTTCAAAACCCTCCAGTGATTTCCACAGTCCAGATAGAGTAGATCACATTGTAAGCCCCTTCCTATCTTGGCTCATGCCCACATTCCTAGCTGCATTGTACGCCAATCTCTACCTCAAAAATCTATGCTCCTTCAGTGTAAAACTATGTCCATTTCTCCCAGGTGCTCCAGACCCTCTCAATATGTTACTTCCTCCACCCAGAACCACTCTTGTCCTCTTCCCCCAAACTTACTCCCATCTTTATCTCTCTCTCACTCACACCCCACTCCCACCCCCTCTGCCAACTGCTAATTCTGACTTCTTCAGTCTCAACTTAGAAGTCTCTTCCTTGAAACCCTAACTCTGGGTTTGTCCCTCCTACAGCTCCTGAAATTAACTCCTATCACAGCATTCAGAACCCAGGACCATCTTGGCCCATCTGACTCTCCCCCTAGACAGTAAGCAGCTGTAGGACAAGGAGCTTGCTCATATTTGTATCCCTAGGAGCTGGTACAGAGTAGGCACTCTATAAAATGCAGGAGTGAACTACGGACAGAGAAATAACTGTAATTTCAGAAATAAGGGATATTGGAAAGTAAAATGTAAAACATTGTTTTAAAATCTGTTTCCCCAGAAAATTCTTAGACTATTCAGAATGTTGGACCTAGAAAAATTAAACCATTATTCTGGATTTCAGTAAGAACTTCCTGTAACTGAACTAAACTAATGACCAACTATATTTGTGCTCCAATCATTTTAAGAGTTAAATCCCTGATGTGTGAGCCATTATGACATTGGTTCTATCTACATGAGATTGATTCATTAAATATATGTTTTTAGAAAAACTGTCAAGAGCATCTACTATGTGCTGGAAATAAAGTTCCTGCTCCATTCTAGAGGGAGAAAAAAAATACATGAACTACACATATGTGAGTATATATATATATGTAAACAATATATAAATATCATAGACAATATTGTTTACATATATAATATATATAATACTTACATACACACACACAAAATAATGTGAAATTATGAGACGTGTAAGAGGGAAAATAAACAGGACAATATGATATGGTGTATGTTGGGGAAGGAGGTCACTTTAGATAGAGCGGTCAGGAAAAAACTGTTCTGCGTATCACTTTTGAAATATGTTTTTTGAATAAAAACCTGTACAATTCCAGCCACCCCATATAAGCTATGAAACCATTTCTTTTTTATTTAGGTAAAAAGTCACGACAAGTTCCCTAACCATATACTTCTAAAATTATAGGAAATATTACTATCTGCTATGAAAAAAACTCAAAAAAAGCAAAACACCACAGAAAGCAGCTGTTGATGGCCGAGCAGCATGTTCTTTAGGGACATTCTTCTACAACAGTCCCAGGGACAGTTCCTGGGCAAGGCACCCAGTAGAATCAGGCTGAGAATGTCCCAGGTTCTCTGGAACAAGGAGCAGATGCCGAGGGAAGAGCCCTCAGCTCAGAAGTGGGGTGGTGGGAGGCAGCAGTGAGACTGGGAGAGTGGGACATGAGCCCAGTAAAAGAAGTCTGAAGTTCTGAGAGGACACAAAGGAAAGAGACGAAGACTTATTTTGACTGCAAGGTGCTCTGTTAACACCGCTGATCTGAAGAACACAGAACCGAAGCCTGCTGAAACTTTTGAAACTGCCTCGTCTCACGCTTTTAGCATTTTCTGAGTTGCCTCTTTCTCATCAGCCAGTCTTTAGAAAAGCATAAAAATGGGACTTTTAAAAGTCCCATTTTTAATAACAAAGGTACAAATCCTACTTTTTTCCTTCAATTCTAATGTTTCCGTCTCATTGTCTTTCAAACTGGAGAAAGGAGTGAGAAACTAAGCCCATAAAATTTTGCCTTTCAAAGCCATTAGGCAGAAAGGGAATCTTTTTCTCTTTCTTGCAAGGTATTTATCTTCTCCTAGTTAGTTTTTTGTTTTAATGCTTCCTCATTTTAACAAAGATATTAGGTCTCATAATACGATAAAGAAAGGCTCAGAGACTCAGGGGATCCTCTGTGAGAGACAGTGCTCTGATTGTGGCAATGTTCACAAGTTCTGGGTCTCAATTATATCAGACACTATCCACGGCAATTTAATTATTGCCTGTCCGTATCAGCCTTGTTTGCCAAGTTCTCCCTGAAAAGAAGGATGAAGACAGCCATTCTTCTCTGATTCACTGTGCCAAATTAATTCTGAATAGACAAGCTGGAACACACCAAAGGAAGCAATTTCCCCATTTACTTGAAAGAAATGGATTTTGTTGCCACATTCCTGAGATTGTTCTAAGAAGGACGTTCTGTGCAATAGCTGGCCCTGACACTTTATGGATTCTTGGGGAAGCATAGAAGGACAGGTGAGGAGAAAATCGAGCAGTCCCCGTAACACCAGGAGCCAAGGACCTCTGAGTGTCCATGTTTTCTCCCTGTCACACCCTCATTCCTGCCCTCTTTTCTGAATCCTGCACAGCCCAAGCCGGCCTGCTGCCGAGTGCCTTCTCTCCTACCTCCGGCCCTTGCTAATCTCAGCCTGTTTTACACCAGCACCCCTTGTCACATAATTTAGGAGGGCGGGAATTTGTTTAATAATTTCTTTGATCCTCTCCACAAAAGTGAGCACAATCCTAGGACACAGGAGCAACTGAACAACAAATGTTGACAGCTCAAACTTAAAATAACACTCTGGCTTCAACTTGAGGAATAGCTACACGAAGGGAGAAATCTAAATATGCCATCAGACAGTAAAGGTCTTCCTGTGTCTGGTTAGAATTTCTCCCTCTTTGCCACCTGGAGATCTTTGAGGTCTCACTTTTTACATTTCTATTCTGGGTGTCTGCTTTTTCTTAAAAGAATTTCTAGAGACAAAACAAAGTCACAAAAAAAAAAAAAACAGCTTAGTCTTCAAGGCTGGTTAGGGATACAGAGGCCACCCATTGAGTAACTTAGAAATTCTGGGGGCCATTGAGCCAACGGCATCACCTCACTGGGTTCTGAAAATCTGGGTTCTATTCTTCACTTTCCCAAAGAATGCAGACCACAGTCTAAAGACTTTTCTCTGGTCCTCCACCTCACCCTCTGCAAAAGAATCACTATTTCCTCTGCTCACCAACGTTTCCTCTTCTGCGCAGATTCTACACTTGAGAGGCAAAAGTACTTCACTGGAGGTATGGGGACTTGATGTCTTTCTCTAATTCTCACTAACTTGCTAAGCGACTCTGGGCAAATTGTTCCCTCTGGGCTGTGCCCATCTGTAAAATAAAGGGACCGGCACCAAGATCATTCCCAAGGACGAGCGTCTTCCAGTCTAGGCTGAGCCATTTAACTCAATCACTCCTCCATCAACTTCCTGATTAACTCTATCTGACTCTGACCATCTCACTCCTGATGTACTAACACGCTTGGGTGGCTCCGTATCAAATTTCACCTGCATGTATAGAGCTCTTCGCAATTCATCTCATGTCTTTTCCAAGTATCTGTAACTCCTTGGTCTTGGTCTTTCTGTGTCCTCGTGCTGCACTGACCACGAACGCCAGGAAGAAGGGAATCCCCACGGCCCCTCCCATTCTTCCTATCCATTCTAGTGCCTTTTCTCTCTGTCAGAAAAAGACTTCACCTGACTAGCAAAAGCTTGATTTTTAAAGAAAATATTCCAGTAAAAGACAATTTTTGCCTCTAGAAGTAGTGTGAGAAATCCTGAAAGCCACACAACAGAGTCAGAGAAAAACAAAACTGGAAAAACATGCAAAGCAGCAGCCTGCCCCGTCCAGTCACTGCCACGTCTCATCTTGCCTCTCACGACAGCCACGCTGAAGCAGGGCGTGCAACACACAGATGAAATGCCTGACAACAGGATGAAGTTCTCCGTGGGAATTTTCTGTCCTTGGTAATAAGCGATCAGATGCCGGTTTCAAACCATGAGACCAGCTTAATTACACTTCAGAGCATATGCTCCAGCAGCCAGTAATAACCAGCAGTTCAAAAAGATTAGACTTGAGTGCTTTAATCTGCCTGGATATGCAACGATGGGAAGAAAGGGCGATTCACGGTGTCCTGCAAGTTCCCCCACCCCCACCTCAGTTACAGGCACTTTTTCTACTCCAGATTTTTATAGAACTATAGACTAGCACAAGGTTTTATTTTGCTGGCAAGTTTTAAATGAGAGGAGATTGGTCATTTCCATGAACTACATTTTAGCAATTAAATTCACTCGATTCAACAATATATATTAACCATCTTCTACCACCAGGCTCTCCTGTATCTCTTTTCCATAAGGAGATAGGATTAGATTCAGTCTCTCAAACTCATATGGACGAATCAGCCTGGCTGACCAGAACTCACCGACCCATTTCTCCAACTGGAAGGCGAGAACAGCGCTGAGCTAAATGTCAGGCAGAGATGTTACAGAGTGTGTTCATGACAACCCAACATCTCAGAAATTACAAGACAGTGCCTCTCAAAAATTCTTGTCCCAACATCCCCACAAATATCCTCTATCTTGTCAGTTTTCAAGACCTGATTTTTAGCTGAGAAAACTTGGTATTGTAATGTGGGATGCAGATTTGTGCATATTCATAAAGTATAATTAGGTTATTATTGAAAAGGCAAACTTAGACATTACATCAATCCGATTATGTCTAAATTAACGCGTAGGCATCCACCCTTCTAGCTGGGGGAACCTGCATGGAAGCTGGAGATGTGCTGCTAGAAAGAAAAGCAGCCAAAGTTCAGCTCACTGGATCTACTTTCCAAGGCTGGAGAAAATCATAAGACCCTGAGAGGCAGCAGAGAATAATGGACAGAATACTGAAAACCTCTCCACCTTGCACAGTTAAGTAACTCTAGGGCTGGAAGGGAGCCCACCCCCTCACCCCAAGCTGGAGGATGAGTGAACAACCGCGGGTAGGTGGCAAGTGCACCTTAAACAACTTCAGGGCAAACTTCCACAGTGCATCTAGTTCTCCCAAGGCTTTTCATCATTAATCAGCTCTTTGATGAAGCAGTGCTTCACCGGGTGCTCAGAGGCTGTCACATTTTGAAGACGGTGTGCCAGGCACTGTCCCAGAGTTTTACACAGATTACCCCTCGGATTTTTTTACAGCACATTTGCAAGGCATATATAATATATAATTACCAGTTGAGGTGAGGATAATAAAACTTAAGAGGCCAAAGGACTCATCTCAGGCTGTAGAATCAGCTAGTGGCATGAACTGAACCAAAACTCCCACCTTCAGAACCGTGTTCCTTCTGTTTGGGTTTGTTTACAGAAACTACTACTATGTTAGTTATTTTCTGTGAATATGAAAGTACACAGCAAGTAAGGGTGCAAGCTAGAATCTAAGAACTGGCCATCTGTCTGAGCCCAGTGTCCACAGGTTTGCCATTTCACCAGGCGACCATCTCCTCATTCACAAATTTCCTCTCTTCCTGATCAACCACTGAAAACACACCCAGTAAACGGGCTCCAATTGAGGAAGAGCAGAGCAGACAAAGCTCATCAGAATCTGTTGTGAATTTGCACTCTGTGCTGGCATGCTTCCCCTTTCCTCTCTGGAATGGATCCATGCCTCCTGGACCTGAACCTAAACCAAGGAGGCTCACTATCTACGGTGGGAAACACTTGGCCTGCTTACTGAGAGCTCAAGGCCACTCTGCCTAAGATGATAACACAAGACAAAGGGAGTGGCCTTGGATAAGGGGGAACACAGAAGGGAGCTTCAGAGTCTCCGAATCGGGTCAGAGGGACCCTGAGCAAGACTGCCCAGAGGGAGGACGTCCAGAGCAGCTACTGTTTCCAGCTAAGACAGCATCAAGAATCAATGCTCACATTGGCAGAGTCCTTGAGGGTCTGCCCACACAATGATTTCATAGCCACCATCTCTTGTCACACTCTCACAACTCTATGGAATATACAAGACAGATTTTTTTTTTTTGAGGAAGATTAGCCCTGAGCTAACATCCGCTGCCAATCCTCCTCCTTTTGCCAAGGAAGACTGGCCCTGAGCTAACGTTCATGCCCATCTTCTTCTACTTTATACGTAGGACGCCTACCACAGCATGGCTTGATAACCGGTGCGTAGGTCCACACCCGGGATCCAAACTAGCGAACCCTGGGCTGCCGAAGCAGGATGTGCGAACTTAACTGCTGTGCCACCGGGCTGGACCCACAAGGCAGATTTTATACCATTCTACAGAGGGTCAAAATCCATCAGACACTTGAAGACCTCAAGTGGCTTGCCCAAGACCACAGGGCCAGTTTAGGCAGGGCCTAGACAAGAAACCAAGCTTCCTACTTCCAGTCCAGTGTCTGTCCCCTACAGCCTGCTTCCTCCCAAAAACATAGGGCCAACATCCATCAGGAAAGATAATTAAATAGAAAAAAATAATACTAATGCAACAAAAAGGAAAAGAAGGAACGTGGGGGAGTCATCATTTCTTCTTTCTACTTCGGACAAACGGGTTCCCCTCTCTGCAGCATAGGTACTCCCCTCCCCTTTAACACATATGGTTATTTCAAAGGTTACAGTATGACTCCTAAAAATAAACCATGGCTAAACAAATATCTTTCCTTTCTAGAACAGTTACCTCTGTTTACACAGTGGGGATGGCATTTTCCCCACACATGAGACTCTGGACTTACTACATAAATTTCTTGTGAACTAAGACTCGGAACAGAACTAGGAAATGTGTTTTAGAGAAATGTGGAGGTTCTATGACACCACAGCTGTCTTTAAAGACATCAAACAGAAGGCCTGGTCTCATAATCTGTGGAAGGAAATGCCTGAGAGAAATAATACAAGTATTGATGTATATTAGTAGAAATCTGTATTTATCTTTACATAGACTGAAGCAACTTACACACAGACTCAGAAAACAAAAAATCAATAAAAGTGTATGTGTGGCGGGTGAAAACTATAGATTTGGGTTCCTTTTACATTTTTCCTAATGAAGCATAACATTTGAGGCTTGCTACGTAGACACACTAATTTTTGAGAAAGAAGCCCAGAAAGCATGCCTGAAGTGAACTGTCAATGCTTTGGGAAGGGACAGGAAAAAAACAGAGAAAGTCATGATTAATAACAAGCTCTTTTTAAGTGGATTATTTCTTCATAGGTGAGCATGCATCAAAAGCAGAAGCAGATTGCTCAGCCCTGTCAATGAAGATTCCCACAATGAACGTCTTTCAGTCAACCAACAGCACCCATAAGACATTTTTAAATATTCACAAATAACAAGAGTTGTCTTGCTGGATGTTGAAATTAAGATGGGAAAAGTGCTGCCCTCTGAGAAGGGATGGATGTTTTATTTTTTTCCACTTAGAACCCAATTCTGCGATTAACTAGTAAACTCTCACAGAGGAAATCCTCAACCCAAGCTTATCACCATTTAACTACTAAGGGATTTTGGAAACCCAAATACATGAATCATATTTCTTCCTCCCTGCTTCACTTATTTCTCGTTTCTGCTCAATAGCAGACTTGGCACTATTACCTGCGGACATGTAGAGGACACAGATAAAGAACTGAGCACAACAATTGCATTTTAGCAAGAACAAAAGTCTACGTCATTCATACGCTCCATTCTTGTATAGTGCAACTCAAAAAGTCTCATTTCCCAGGACTTATTATCTGATACATTTCACCACTCACTAATTTCCAGCACAAATATGTTAAGAAAATAACCCATGTATATGCAATTGCTCACCCATCAAATTTGCTGCATTCACCACTAACAATCAATTAACCAGAACCAGAGAGTGCTTTCAACAGAAGTACAAGATGATTGATGTAGGCCAAAGGGCTTAAACAACATCTCTACCCTCAGAGGCTGTGATTTAAGAACCTACAGGTTAGCACTCTCCTCAATTAAACATAAAGAGACCAAAAGATCACTTGCATTACAAGGCAGTGCGCCCCAAGGACCAGATGATGGGTTCAGCAGTAAGTGCTCTTATGGTCCAGAAGGAAACATTATGGATGGGTGTATTTAGAAGCCACATTATGAAGAAAAAAGGGCTGAAATGAGGCCTTGAAGAATGGACTGGCAGACAAAATTCATGTGCTTTTCCACTGAAGGGGATGGTGATTTCTACTGCTGTGATCCATCGTGGGAAGCAACAGCCCTGAATGGAAATGAAATATCTTCCATTAACTTGTAGAAGTTATGCTGGAATGAGCTTCTGATTACTACTCTTAGTACTTAGGGTCTACAGTGAGGTGTTCTCAATAATTTATTAAGATTGGCTTTTGAGAGTTAAAATGAAGAATCAGCACATGACTGAACAAAAACCACATGAAGGGAAGAGAATGGCTCCTAGGCCATCGAGTCTAGTCTATTCCCTCACTGAACTCATTCGCACATCCAACAAGAGGACATACGCTCATCATAGGAATTGCTGGACAGCCATGGAAGCCTGGAAGACGCTTACAGAGGCGGGACCTCATGACGCATATCCACGAGGTCTCCAGGAAAACAGTGTTTATGCGCTCTAATATCAAGGGAAGAGCTTCCTAAAGTGGACACATGTGCAGGCTTGCAGCCAATGGACTTTGAGCATTCTTGGTCTCTTGAAAGACAGTGGCCCTACGTGTTCTCAGTCTGATAATAGTAAATGCCACATTTACCCTGTCTTGATTGCAATCAGGACATCACTGCTTGTGATTATGGTTTATCACGGAAACAATGTGCTGATTCCTGTGTAATTTCCCACTGAACTGGCATACTTATTAGCATTTTGAGGTCAAATCATTGTTGTGAGAAACAGTACTTTGAGCTGGCCCCAAAAAGAAGACTCTTTAGACCATGGCGTAATACTACTCAGTGCCAGAGTCTGTAAGTTTCACTGGCCAAGGTAAAGAATGCTGCCCTCATGGGAGCCCTCATGCAGCTGAGCACTGAAACAGTCACGGATTTCTATCCACTGGGATACACGTACAGGCTAAGAGCATGTCCTGCAGATTCCTCACTGATAAATCTGTAATAATTAATAATTGCACCTACTCTGTAGGAGTGTGGTGAGGATTAATATTTCCTGGCACTTAGCAAGGACTATGTAAGTGTAAGCAGTTGTTATTATCATTCTTACTTTACAATCAGCATATGTGTCAGTTGAAAAAGGACTGACCTAATCATTATGTCCACTTCTGCACTGCCCCATATCATTAACGACCCTACTCCAGCAAACGAGAATCTGCTGGCTATCAGCCATTGTGTGGTCCAGGTGAGATGTGCCCACTCCACAGAGCTTATTAGCAGAGAGCTAATAAGCTGTCTTGCAGCAGAACAGACTGAGGGCTCAGGAATAATGCCACCAGCTCCAAGCCTCAGGGGAAAACTTACCACATAGAGCTTGTGCCAGATGACAACCCATTCTCGCAGGGTCGACGTGAGCTCCTGCACCAGGGGGAGCTCACCAGGAATCACAGTTTCGTGCTGCCTAAGGAGACCAGAGAGATGCTCATGTTACTCCAGGTCGATCATCGCTGCTTTTCTTGACAGCGGTCATATTCTCAAAGCTCAAAGATGGGAATGGGGCTGGTTGAGCTTGGAACAAAACCATGTCTGTTAGGGTTAGGTATGTGTAGGAAATTTTATCACATCTAAGCATCTGAGAAAAGAGAAGGAGCTTAGAACACCACGGTTGTCAAAATGAACTCAGTTTCTGCAATGGCATGGGCCTGAAGCACAGCCTCTATCCCCCCATTTTGGATCCCTACGGGAGCCTCAATTAACGGAGCCATGCTGGCTTAAGTGGCTCCCAGGGATGGACGGAAGCCAAAATCCTGTATTTAGCTGGTTCTTCCAAGCAGCCATTTTATAAGGGAGGGTGGGTGAGGAAGTGACCATGGCACAAGGGTCCTGGGGTTCATAATCTCACACAGGACCTGCTGGTGGGGCTGAGGCTGTGTCCTCTTCTGGAACGGTCCTCAGTTTTTTCCTCATCTGCTGCCTCACTACATAGAAAATGTACATACACCAAACTCCTTACTTACTCACAGGAGACATATAACAAGGTAGGGCTAACATTTATTCAAATAAATCCTCTCTGGTATTTTTATGATTAGCAAAAAGAGAAGAGGAAAGAGCAAGCAAGGAAATGGAGGTTAGTGGTAGGATTGCGAGACTTAAATAAAAATACAGGACGCCCAGCTAAATTTGAATTTCAGATGGATTAAAAAATCTTTTATTATGTCCCATGAAATGTGTGGGAGAAACACTGTAAAAAATTACTTTTTATCTGAATTTCAAATTTAACTGGGTGTCCTGCCTTTTCTCTAGCAACCCTAATTAGTGGGAATACTCCTCCCACGCTGCCTTTCCACCACCATGGCTGTGGCTGGTGACACTGGAGGCTGCCCAGGGACGGTGCACCGGAAAGAGGACTCTCCAGGACAGGACACCTGGTTTTCAGTCCTGGTTCTGCTACTGAAGAGTCATATGAATTTGGGCCTGTCTCTACCTCTCATCTCTGGAATCGGGGCAAAACTTAACAACTGAGAACGTTCTTTGCAGCCTTGAGTCTGCATGACTCTGTGACCCACGCTACTCTCTCTCAGCCCCGATTGCAGTCCTGCTTCTGGCTCTCCTTAACTTGCCTGCCTGTCGGCTCACCAACTTCAGGCTGAGTGTCACTCTTCCTAGCTGCCATGGGGGCAGCACTTTCCAGGGGAAATGATAAGGTGGATAAGAAATAAGAATACCCCAAACTTAACACATTTCATCTGCAGAGCACATTTGCACACGTTACTTTATAATTTCTAATCAAGGTCATGACTAATGTAGAGCCAAATTTGTTTGTTCGCCCCGATTTGTCCCTGATTTGCAATGGAAACAAGCCTGGGGTACATGGAGGCTGACTGACTTGTCCTGCTGATTAGCTTGCTCACCCGTCTCCCGGGATCCCCAAATAGGGGGCTCTCACGTCTTATCAGCAAATCACGCCAAAGGTTCATGGACAAGCACACACACACACACACGCACACGTGTTGGTGAGCAGGTTATGAGTGCACGAGGAAGGTAAAGGCCCTCTGTTCATTCGTGATCTGTCTTTACTATTGTGGGGAAGGATGCCAGGGACAACAGTACAAAGGCACTCCTTAATGGTAATGTTACATCTTTATCATTTTTCAGGAGTCTTCGTAGAATGGAACTTACCCTCGGTCTTCCACAGTCGCCTCTTTCAAATGGATATACGTTTCAGGGAAAATACCCTACAGAGAGAAGAACTTTGGTTACGTGGCCATAAAAATCTCAGCCCAAAGCAAAGAGCACAAATGGCACAAATAACAAATGTGGGGAGAAAGGACACCTGGACACCAGCTCAGGTCTACAGGCTTCCAGGACACCCGTTACCTGGACTGGCCGTCTATGAAAGCACGGCTGAACACTCAAGGTATAAATTAAGATCTGGGTTCAGAAAGCGTAAGATAAATGCTTCGTAAATGAATAAGCAAACGTGCCCAGGGTAGCCCAGAGCTGCAGTAACAGTCAGGAGTTCAACAGTGAGATCCTAAAAGCCCCGCGGATCCTACCTGCCCTGAGAGGATGCCTGGAAAGGGTTTCAGGTAATTAGTGAGATGGAGGGCTATGTCCTTAGTGGCCCATGAAATTACACTGATTTTCTAAAGTAATTCCTCTCGACACTTTCACTTAAACCAAATGCACCCAAAATCAATTAGGACTAGTCATCTGGTTATTTTTAGCACTTGCGGGTCTCAAATTGCTCTCCATCCTATATCCCTCAGAGGCAATTCTATATCAGTATGGTGACCCTGCCCACGGGAAAACTAAGGCCCTAAAGACCTAAAAGAAAGACTAGAAACTGGTCAGTAGAAAGTGAAGAACTGAAGATCAGATCTAACCAATAGGAAGCGAGTCGTGGATGTGAGTTTTCTTAAATGCCAAAAGCTTCTGCTGTTTAACTGTGTGCTATCCTCATCACTAAACAGAGAAACTGCCATCTGGAAAAGGCATTGCTGTTCTTTATTTTATGGTACTTTGCATGCCAGACCAGGGGAGGGAGGAGAAGAACCTGTTTAACAGGCACCATTGGCTCAACTGCTCCTAGGCCCCGCCTGTAGAAGTTAGCGCAAGCCTGTGGACATTCCATGTCGGGGCTGGCTGACGCAGTCAGACATCCCCCTACCTGGGGGACTGGGTCAAAGATGCGCGTGTACCCAGTCATCCTTAATCCATTCAGAGACAGAAAACTAGGGAATTTCAACCGAGGTCGGTCTTGTGCCTAGTTTCGTGTGCTAGGTTTATCTCAACAATACTCTTCTTTCTCCCTTTTAATCCTTTGCCAATAAAACAGGAAACAGCAAGAAAATTGAGACTGCACTGCTCCCAGAATTGGTGATGACAGGGTGGATCCTGCCACTGCTCGAGTCAGAAGCAAAATGTTCATCCTCTCCCGCCAGGCAGGAAGAACCAAAAAAAAGAACATCCCTTCCCATCCACCCTGTAAAAGGGGCAGGCATGGGGCATGTGACAGAGAAAGCGCTGCCCTGATCCTGTTATTGATAAGACCCAGAGCACACAGAGGCAAGGGAACACCGATCTCGGTCCTTGTAGGCACAGGACTCAAAGAGATCTTGGAAAACTGATCAAACAAAACAGTCAAAAACAAACAAAAATTGGGCAGGCCCTGTGGCCATGTGGTTAAGTTTGCGCGCTCTGCTTCGGGGGCCCAGGGTTTCGCCGGTTCGGATCCTGGGCACAGACATGGCACCACTCATTGGGCCATGCTGGGGCAGTGTCCCACATGCCACGGCTGGAGGGACCCACAACTAAAAATATACAACTATGTACTGGGAGGGCTTTGGGGAGAAAAAGGAAAAATGAAATCTTTAAAAAAACAAAACAAAAACAAAAACAAAAATTTAATGTGCATATAATTCCTTTTGGGCCCGATTTCAACACTGGGTGTTTCTTCTGTCTCCTAAGCTGGTGTAAATGTTTTGTTGACAACCACCTGTGTGGAGAAGAGACTTGGCTGTCCAGAACTCACCTTGAGAACATGGTGCTAAGTGAAACAGGCCAGACATGCAAGTACAAATATTGTAGGATTCCACCTACATGAGGCATCTAGAGCAGTCAAATTCATAGTAAGAGAAAGTGGGATGGTGGCTGCCAGGGGCAAGGGGGAGGGAGAAATGGGGAGTTAGTGTTTAATGGGGACAGGTTTCAGTTTGGGGTAATGAAAAAGTTCTGGAGATGAATGGTGGTGATGATCGCACAACACTGTGATTGCACTTAACACCGCTCAACTGTACATTTAAAAATAGTTAAAATAGTGATTTGTATGTTATGTACAAGATCAGATCATAAGCAGATAATCTACATTGGGTGTACGGACATGATGATTTTCATATTATGAGAATATTTATTTTGCTGTCTTACCACTGTTATCTGTAGGCGTCGTCTTGCCATGAGAACAAGCATCCACTGACAGCCATTTAATTGCTGAAGCTTGTGGGACTTTTCCTATGCCATCGCGAGACAAAGAAAGCCAGGATAAACCTGGGCAATATATTTCTGATTTACAGCCGCTCTCTCAATTTTGCTTTTCCTTCCTCAGTGTAACCTACTCACTGAGAAAAAAAATAAACTAGGGGCCAGCCCAGTGGCGCAGTGGTTAAGTTCGCATGTTCCACTTTGGCGGCCTGGGGTTTGCCGGTTCCGATCCAGGGTGCAGACCTAGCACCACTTGTCAAGCCGCGCTGTGGCAGGCATCCCACATATAAAGTAGCGGAAGATGGGCACAGATGTTAGCTCAGGGCCAGTCTTCCTTAGCAAAAAAAGAAGAGGATTGGCAGCAGATGTTAGCCTATGGCTAATCTTCCTCAAAAAACAGAAAGCTTTCCATTGCAACAGAAAAATAAAAGGCTTTTAAAAAATAAAAATTAAAAATAAAATAATGATTTTCTAGATATTGCTGTTATGCACACTCCCACAATCCTGCCAGGATCAATAATCAGTTTCTGCAAAGCTCTTGGCTTCTTCAGTTTGTAAAACCACTAGCTCACTTTATCACCACTCTAAATGACTAGGTCTGCTTATAAACAACACAAAAAATTTCCATTAAAATAACAGGCCTTTCAAATAGCTGTTCTCCTACAGACTGGCAAAGGAAAGAAAGAGCATTAAGAGAGTATTTCAAATAGGCTGATCCGTTAATGAAGGGGTGTCAAAAGTTGAGCATAATTCATGACAAATGACTGAATTTTCTCTGTTCTTCCTGGATCTCTTCACAAGAAAGATATTTCAATTTAAAAATCAACAAGTAAATGCACGGCACCTGTTTGTACTATCATTTCATTGAATTACAAAGTTTAATTATCAAGAACTAGGAGACGCTCTTACTGAAATAATTCTTTTAAAGGGTGAGATTTAAAGTTTAAATAAAGCTTTTAAGAAAATGAATTTAAAAAATTAAAAAACACACCCAGAACCTGTCAATTATATCCTAGCGGGGCACCCCAACTACCCTCTCTTCAAAGCAGACAGGGCACTCAGCTAGACGGACTGTGATGTATCAGGAAATCACGGGATGCCTCAGAAACCAAGGTCTTGCCCGCTCGAAAAGGATCCTTACGTACTACAGACCCTGAAAGGGAAGACCTGTGGTCGGGGATCTTGTTTCAACATGATTCACATTCACCAGTTAAAAATCAAGAATTCTGTTCGTTCTTTAAGTTCATATGATCTTATCTGAGAGTGGATTTTTGCTCATGTTTTAAAATTAACTTATTTAAAAAAAGGTTTGGGAATTAAGTGACATAAGTATTGTTGCTCTTTAATGAATTTGGAACTTCAAACTTGTTAACTCCAATCATACTTTGAAATAAGTACTACTTTCATAATTATGCATAAAATAAACACTGATAGGGTTAAACCCAAATCTAGAAGCAGGAGTGGCTGAAACCAGGTAGTCTCATCTGACAAGGATCTGCAAAGGAAGAAAGGCTCCACTTCAGTCCTTTCATGCTCTCATTCACGCCAGAACATCTGCCGCCCTAGGTCCCTATTAGAAGGCCTGGAGAAATGAAAGTCAGCAAGAGATTAGAAGAAAATAATTAAGCTGGAAATGAAGACATGTGGCACATGAATCTAACTGTGGGCAGAAAAATTCAGCATTAGGATTTGGGGAGGGATAAAGGGACCAAAATTGTGGGAGTTGGCACTCACATTAAAAGCAAACACTCCTTTATTTTGGTAGATTATTAAATTGTCAAAGTTAACAAAGTGTGTGTGTGTACACGTACATGTGCAAATATTGAGTGTGACTCAAGAGTCAACAGCACAGAAAGTTTGACCAGGAGAGTCCCGGATTTCAATGGCCTATCCCTTGTAGAAAGGCGTTTTTCTGGGCCCTGAACTCTTCTGAGAGTTGTGTGCTCGGGTTACTTCTAGCTCATATTCTGTTCGAAGAATAAGAACCATGGGGTTTTTTTCACTCACCTCTTGATAAATCCTAAAATGTTTCTCTCACTCTTTCGTAATTCCCCATTTTGCGTGTGAGCTAACTGTGAAATAATATCAACTTTGCTCTTTCCAAACAAAGTGCTGACATGCTATGCTGCCCGACGTCGGTGTCAAAGGAAAAGCGCTGACCTGACCTAAAATAAACTGAGAGGCATCAGCCTGGAAGCAGGATTTCTGTAGCTGACGGTTAGCAGCTCTGGCACTAGGAAAGGAACCTGCTAGGCTCAGTATTTTTCAAACTCTGTGCCCATGATGAGATAGCAACCCTGTACAACTATACATCAATAGAATTAAAGATACATAAAAAAGCTATGTACCTGAAAGAAAAATATGTACCTGAAACAAAAGTTTTCTAAAACAATACTTACCGTGGCATTCCATTTTCTTTTCTATTTTTCAGTTTTGTCTTTTAAAAAAATGTTGCATTGTATTGATACAATTGTACTGATTTCATGACGTACAACTGGGGTGGTGAGAATCACAGTTTAAAAACTACTACTCTGTTCTATCCATTTTACAATGAAGGAAAGAATCAAGTGGAAGTGGGGAGACTCTTTAGTTGTGGGATTTTGGCATTCACACTAAAGGGAAAGGAAGCAGCACAGGTCCCTCCCTGAAAGAGACAGCCAACTACAGCAGGGCCACTGTATTGCCACGCTGCCGAGCTGGCGGGACGCGAGCTGGAAGGCTGGAGAGGCACCACGTGGAGTGTGACTGCACCTCTGCGCCTTTATCCCTGAGTTGGCTGGTGGGAAATACGGTCAATGGATATACTGTTTTACTTGAACATTGAGGTCAGAGAATTTGCTTTCAAATCTAAGAACAGCTATCAAAGAGAAAGCAAACTAGGTCTCGAGAGAGTAGGCAGCAGACAATGGGAGCCGACACCACAACACACACTTAGTAGACAGTTCAAATTAAAAATTTAATGAGAAGCCATACCTTTTTAGATTTATTTTGGAGGGTATATCCTCTGTACCAACCTGCAAGGTATAAGAGAACACAAAATCCTTTATGTTATCTAGGATAATATAAAGATATTAGCAATATACACCTTCATATTCTCTTGGAATACTAGGATGGAATCCAAGAGACAATTAGCAGACGATATACTAGAACATGCACATTTTGGTTTATTACACACTAAAAGTCTAGATCTCTTTGAGAGCTTCCAAAAATGACAGGTTTAGGAAGCATAATTCTGTGAGGAAAATAAAGCTTGAGGATTTAAAATTTACTTAGACCCACACTTCATCTCTACTCCCTCGGAGAAAGGATAGAACAAAAAAACAAGAGAGAAAGCAGCTCAAGCTCTTAACATTTTCATACCTCACATCATTCAGTAAGTGATTTTGCATAAATGAATATGGACTTTCATCCACATATATACATCCTACAGGTCACTTTATACTATTAAAGTAGATATTTTAAAAGAATTTATATATTCTCTCTCTCTTTTCTAAGTTCAAGGTTAAGAACTACTATTCTGGAACAATTTTGAATTGGAAGAGCAAATCTCATATATATCAATGTTTGTACCTTAAAATAAGGAAACAAATAATAAAACAACATTGTAAACAATTCTTGGTGGTGCTAAAAGCACTGCCCCAACATAAAAAGATGGTATGTGTTTCCTTATGAGGCTTTTAGTAAAGGCTTTAATTTCCTTTTAAAAATTCCAATAAATACATATACCTATGAATGTTTTCCCACCCTTTACCTTGTGAAGGAGTAAATAATTTAATCTGTCCATAAACAGATGTTTTCTATTAAATATTTATTGAACACTTACTATAGGTAATTCACTGTAATAATTGTCTTCATTCCCCAATGCCCCTAGGCATTAATGTGGTCGTCTTGCCTAAGTAAACCCTGTTGTAAGTGGTACAAACATATAAAGGAGCCATATACACATAGTGAATGCATGCAAACTATAATTAAAACTTCAGACATCTGCCAGTAGGGTTCTAGAACTCTCTTGTAATTTGTGCTATATGAAATCATCCAGAAAATAGACATACAATCTATTTTGGACATGTTTCAAGAAGAAAGTTGAATTTACCTTCATTGGACATGGATTTAATAATATTTTCACCAATTTTAAATTCTCAGTATTCAAAAATTTAAAGGATTTTTCTACTTTTTACATGGAGGAATAGAGTATTATGCTGTGGAATTGTTATAGGTTGCATCAAGGCCCATGGTTGAGAAAAAGATATTTGCACAGGAAACACTGCTGCCAATCGAGGATGGCAAAGTGCACAAGAGAGCCACGTGTAAGAACACCAAGCTGAACATTTCCCCCCCAGCTCTCAAGAGTCTTTACCACCTGTATGCACTTGCTTGGTCCTGTAAACACCTGAAAATGGCTTTTGCATGAACGAATGGCTTCAACTTCATCCTGAGATGGGGGAAAGGGAGGCAAGCTGAGAAATAATACTTTAGTCTCTTCCAAGTGGTTTTCTTCTCTCTATGTCCTATAAAACCGAGATGTTACAATAAAGACTTTGCTCCACTTTCAGAGAGGAATTTATCTTAGTTTTGTAAAGAGTATTTTTTGCACAGCCATTCATCACAGAATTATGCTTCCTAAACTTGTCATTTTTGAAAACTTTTTTTACCTCCTAAGTCTTCTCTAGAACTGTAGTGTGTATGGTGTAGTATAGCCCCTATCTAAGGGCACAAAATGACCACGCTGAATTTGTCCAAGTGAATGTTCATGGTCCTTGGCACTAGGTAGTAGCAGAAGACCGTCTAGTTCCGGAGTTTTAATCATAGACTATTGGGACTCCATAAATTCAAATGCCCGTAAATGCAAGGGATATGCTAATAGTTCAAGGGTCTGTTTGCTCATTTCCACATTACAAACTGGGGTTGCGATACAAGCAAGAATGCGATTTTCCAATTAATCCTAATATTTAAAGCAAGATAATTGTAGTTAAATATGGTATGCTATCAGGCTTCTGAATGCATCATGATGCAAAGAGGTAGTGAAGGGTCTATCAACAAGCAGCTATAATCAGTGAGTAGTGTGAACTGATAGAAATCGCAGATGCTTTCTTAAGTTAGTACATTATTAAAACGAAGGGACTGGAGGGAGGTTAGTCCAGAGGGCAAGTCTTACCTACATTTAGGTGAAACGAAAGTCTCAAAAAAATTTATAGCAACCATGGTGGACATCAAAAGTGACTCTATGCTAAGGGTTGTTCTTCCATTAGGGAAATGCGCCATTTCTGTTTTCACGGGACTGTCCCAAACCAGAATAAAAATCTGTCCCCTACGATTTGAAAACATCAGAGTTCCTAATTCCTGCTTTCTTTCTGTAGTTTCTCAGATAATCTCCCCCAGTCAGGACTCCATCATGTGCTCCATTTCACCTTGCCTGTTCAAATGTATCTCGGGCTACTGCACACTTCTTGGCTCCACACAACAGGTCCTTTACTCAGTTCTTCTCCCCTCTACATGCAGCATTTGACAAAGATTTGTTAAGCACTAGTTTAGGCACCATGGGTGTAGCAGAGAGCAAGAGTTATCATGAAGATTACACTCTAATGTAAAAAAAGAGAAGACATAAATAATATGATCTCAGATAATAACAGTGCTAGGAAGAAGTGCTCAAGGAGAGTAATACGGCAGAGAATGACTGGTAACACGGGACATTACTTTAGATGAGGTAATCAAGAATCCTCTGAGGGGCCAGCCCCATGGCCCAGTGGTTAAAATTCTGCGCACTCCACTTCAGCAGCCCAGTTTCGCGGGCTCAGATCCCAGGTGTGGACCTACCCCACTCATTGGCCATGCTACAGAGGCATCCCACAAAAAGTAGAGGAAGACTGGCACAGATGTTAGCTCAGGGCTAATCTTCCTCGCCAATAATAATAATAATAATAATCACTCTGAGAGGCTAAACAGAACCAGTCACGAGAGGACAGAAGGCAATAAGAAGGTGGTTAGAGATAGGCATGATTCTCAACCCTGACTGACCATTAGATTCACCAGGGAACTTTTTTTTTTAAAGATTTTACTTTTCCTTTTTCTCCCAAAGCCTCCCGGTACATAGTTGTGTATTTTTTTAGTTGTGAGTCCTTCTAGTTGTGGCATGTGGGACACTGCCTCAGCATCGCCTGATGAGTGGTGCCATGTCTGTGCCCAGGATTCCAACTGGGGAAATCCTGGGCCACTGGAGCGGAGCGCGCGAACTTAACCACTCGGCCACAGGGCCGTACCCACCAGGGAACTTTTAAAAATACTGATGCCTGGGCCACATCCCCAAACATTCTGATTTAGTGGGACCCGGGTGGAGCCCAGACTTAGTGCTTCTAAAAAGCTCCTCTGGTGATGCTAGCGTGCAGCCAGGACTGATTACCACATACATAGGTATTATACACCATGGAGGAATTTGGATTTTATTCTTAGCACAATGGGAAGCCACTGGAGGGTTCTAAATGAGATCACACCTGGTGCTTTTCAAAGATCATGCTGGCTGCTCTATGTAAAAGGACAGTGGGAGGTGAGACATCGCGGAAAGAGGAACATCAGTGAGGAGACTAGTAGGTGCAGTGAAAATGGGGTGAGACAAAAAGATGCAGGACATATTCTGAATCAACAGGAGATGCTCATGAGTTAGCTGGGAACAGCCATGAATAGGGAGAGGAAAGGCAAAGAGTCAAGGGCATTTAGATCTTGAGCTTAAGCAAATGAGTGGACAGTATTACTGTCTATATAGGAAGATTGAAAAAAAGAAGACATTGGGGAATGGGAGACAGAACAAAGAGACATATCCTGGCCCTTCTGCTTCCCTTCCTGAATGACAGAGCTCTGAGCCATTAGGCAGGACAGGGCAACTTAGGCATTTGCAAAGGTGGTGAGGGAGGGAGGGCAGCCACACATGGAGCATCAGAGCCTAAGCGGGGCAAGGAGAAGAGCATCCACACATGGGACTTAGGGATGGGGGATGGTGGACTGACATGGGCGATCAGAGCAAGAACAGGCTGAGGAGGATGTCCACGTGGGAGAAGGTGTGGTAATGAAGATGGAGATTGGTTACGTACTGGGGAATTGACCAAATAAATGAATCTACTAGGAATATTGGAAGCCAGGTTTCTCACTGTCATAAAGGGAGTTATAAGCACAGAAAGGGAAAAACTAGAATGAACTCTGTGATGCTGGACTGGAATCGACAGTATCCACGTTTGCTCAGAACTTTTAAAATACATAGGTCAAAATTAATAAATATGTTTATCTATATTTATGCACACATGCAAATCATCCCCAGTTCTTATTCTTCTGATGCTGATACAGATGATGGAGATCTCAGAAAAGGAGCTATGTAATTGGCATGGAGTGCAACCAGTCCAAAATGAAGCAGCAGGACAGAGGAATCCGTGAGGAACAGATCCAAGACAGAAAATGGAAGCGAGAAATCAGCTAATTTGTCTGAATATATTAGGAGGTAAAGAGTTCTGTCAGAAAGTCTAGATATGAAACAGAGGTAGGTCCATAGAGAACCAAGAAAAAAGAACATACACCTCTAGAAAAACATATTCTTTGATAGGAAATGTAATCAAAGTATATTCCACAGCCTCTGCTGCTTATACTACATAAGCATAATAATTTAAATAATAACTATCAAAAAACAAAAAAAAATTATGTTTCTATATTGGGAGATCTGTGTTAGATATGTATAGATCTGTATAGAAGCACAGCTATTTAGAAGTGAAAAGGTAGGGGCTAGCCCTGTGGCCGAGTGGTTAAGTTCGCACGCTCCGCTTTGGTAGCCCAGGGTTTCGCCGGTTCAGATCCTGGGCACGGACATGTCACCACTCATCAGGCCATGCTGAGGCGGCATCCCACATGCCACAACTAGAAGAACCCACAACCAAAATATACAACTATGTACTGGGGGGCTTTGGGAAGAAAAAGGAAAAATTTAAAAAATCTAAAAAAAAAAAAAAGAAATGAAAAGGTATATACCACAAAAATTGACGGAATTGAAAGGGAAATCAGAAACCAAAAGGAGCTAGGAAGCGACTGCTGTTTTTCATTATAAACTTTGTAAAAATGATTTGACCTTTAAAATTATGTACATTTATGACAATGATAAGAATAAAACTTTTTAAAAAGTGCAGCTGATAAATCCGGGTAAGCCAGGACTAGACAAAGGCAAAATTATAGGGAAAGAAAACAGATCAGTAGTTGCCAAGAGCTGAGGGTGGCGTGGGGTTGATTACAAAGGGACAAGGGAGAATGTTGGGGAACTGACAGAATTGTTCTTTATCTTGGTGGTGGTGGTGTTTCATGACTGTGTGTATTTGTCAAAACCTGCAGTACTATACACTAAATAACGTGAATTTTAGTCAATGTAAATTACATTAAAAAAAAAAAAAGACATCAGGGGACTGGCCTGGTGGCATAGTGGTTAAGTTCCTGTGCTCTCCTGCCACAGCCTGGTGTTCTCAGGTTTGGATCCCAGGCATGGACCTACATACTGCTCATCTAGCCATGCTGTGGCGGCATTCTATATACAAAATAGTGGAAGACTGGCACAGATGTTAGCTAAGGGACAATTTTCCTCAAACAGAGAGGAAGGTTGTAAACAGATGTTAGCTCGGGGGCAATCTCCCTCACCAAAAAAACAAAAGAAAAAAAAAGACGACATTAGATAGTACTACATACCCACTAGAATGGCTAAAGTTAAAAAGACTGACTGAACCAAGTGTTGTAAGGATATGGGGCAACTGGAACTCTCTTACATTGCAGGCAGCTTCTTACAAAGTTAAACATACACATGACCTATGACCTGGCAATAGACCCACTCCTAAGGATTTACTCAAGAGCAGGGAAAACCTACATCCATAAAAAAGACTTCACAAGAATGTTTATCAAAGCTTCATTCTTAATAGCCAAAAACTGAAACCCATTGAAATGGACATCAATAGGAGTGTCAACAAACAAATCGAAATGTTTCCATATAATAGAGTATTACTTGGCAATAAAAAGGACCGAATTACTGTATATGCAATATCATGGATGAACCTAAAAAATACTATGTTGAATGAAAGAATCCAAACACAACAGATATAAGTAATTCTATTTACACAGGCGCACTAATCAATGGTGATCTAAATTCAAACAGTAGTTGTTTTTGGGGGGGTGCGAACTGTGTGGAAGAAGACAACAGGGAACTTTCCGGGGCAGTGGAAATGTTCTATATCTTGACTGGAGTATTAGGTACATGCGGTGCATTCATTTGTTAAAATTCATTGAATTGTGTATCTAAGATAAGTGTATTCCACTGCATATAAATTTTATTACAATTGTGAAGAACCATACAAAAATTTACACCGTCAAATGAACATTACAAAGTAACTACTTCAAAGTGCCATACAATTCAACGATAATAGCATTCTCAAATATTATTTGCTATCTTTGTCTGAAACTGCCTGTGAAACCAGTTTGAGTCGTGTATCACAGAACCATCTGTCCATTACTTTTACCTCGTACTGCGCCTCCCCAAAGACATCATTTATTTGAATTACTCACTTCATGCTCCAAAACTGATTCTGAATGAATTTTGCTATTTCCAAAAGTTCAATCACAGATTGGAAATTCATTTATTCATTTAACAGAGAGATGCTGGAGAGCGTGATATATAACGTCTCCTCCTTCTTAGTCTTACAATGAGAAGTGAAAAACACAAACATGTAAACACACAAGCAAATAAAGTAATTTCACATAAGGCTAAAATTTATGAAAGAATCAAGGAGGGTAATGTGGGAAAGGGACAAGTAGGGGTGTGGCTACTTTAGAAAGTGTGGTTAGAAAATTCTCCCTGAGGAGGTCCACAGGAGCTCAGGATTTATATTACTAATGTGGCCATTCATTTATTATACATAAAAACACGTATTGAACACCCGTGCCAGACACTATCTTCAAGGAAGAAGGAAACAGATCCATAAACAAATAATTAAATACAAAAGGGCCTTTAATGGTAATGCTTGGAGACAGTGGCACACAAAAGGAAGGTTATGAATATGCTAAAGACTCAGAAGGCAATTACTGAAGGGGACTCTGAAGATCTTTTGAACCATAAAAGCATCATCTAGATGTGTAAGTTATGAGTGTTTTATAAAATCTCTCATAATTTTGCAGTCCCAAGATAAATTAGTTTCCTCTCCCCCTAGATCACTAAACTATTTCTTATTGTAGTAAAATATACATAACATAAAACTTACCATTTTAACCATTTTTAAGTGTACAGTTCAATGGCATTAAGTACATTCACACTGTTGTACAACCATAAATAATTTTTGACCTCCCAGGAATTAAAGACAAGAAGCAAACAGGGAGCCGTGGTCTCTATGCACCCTCATTGCATGTGTGTATGGGGAGCCGGGGGCGTTCCACAGAGGAGGAGCAGGTGCTAAATCCTGTTGTTTTCCTTTAAGAGTCACAGGACAGGCCTGGTACCTTGCTGGGTAAAGCACAGCTAATTAGGCCAAGGTCAAATGTTCCATCCCCTGTGGGCCAGGTAGACTAGACCAGAGCCTGCCCTTCTCAAAGAGATGCCTGCGGTCCCTTCCTCCAGGGAAGCCGATAAGCAGCGACTGCTGGAACAAACCCCTCCCAGGACAGACAGGAAAGGATCTGGTTGCAGGACCTTTGTCCGTGGGCAGCACAGAGCCTCAGGGTTCAGGACTGACCGTCTCCCTGGGGCTTTGAAAATCAGCTCAAAGGCAGAAAGTAAAAGGATGCCAAAGTGAAAGGATGCAAAGTCGGTAAAAGATGATTCTATTCTTTTGTGCCTTTCTGTGAGACAAGTCAGTCTTCCCAGTTAATTATCTTCACTCAGTTTTGTGCCTTTGAGACAGGCAGACAGTAGATGTTGGAACTTCGAGCTCCAAAGGAACTCAGAGTTCACCGAATCTAACACTCTCACTTAAAAAAGAGGAAACATAGGCAAGAAATTTAAAAAGCTGTCCAAAGTCAACCAGTGACTCACTGTTGAAGCTGGGGGGGCAACCCAGGTCTCCTTCCTCCCAGTTCCCCCAGCTCTCTCCCCTCTGCCACTCCCCTCCACGGCCGTGCTGCGGGGACAGTGAACGGGACCCTTGCTCAGGGCAGGGGAACTTGGCCACGGAATCCTATCAATATAAACAACGCATGCACAAGCATGCCATTAAGTGGGAAAGAAAGAGATGTGGTTTCCATCTTTTACTTTACTTCTTGAATGAACAAGAAAGAGACCTGTCTGCGGTGCCTGGCACATCACAGGCATTCAGTAAACTTTTAATGAATCTATTAATGAGGAAGAGAAGGTCTCCTTGAGCTAGTGGCCATGGACAGAACAGACGGATGCGAGGAGTGCGTGATAAAATCGGCACCTTCAAGCCGCGGTCTGAGTGTGAGGTCCGAGAGACCCTTCTTCTGTCTCCCTGGGATCCCACAGCCAGTGGGCAGAGCTGGGCGGGGCCTGAGCACATGCCTAGGAGGCCAGAATGTCCAGAAGAGAAGAGGCACTCCTGCTTATGAAGAGAACCCCTTAAATCAAAAGGCCTGGGTCTCCATCCTGGTTTTCTGCTTATCGGTTCCGTGGGACTCCATTTCTTCAATTATTAATTTAAAGTAATCAAGGCTTTGATCTCTTAAATTTCTTTCCACAAAACACTCTATTTTTTTTTTTTCATTTCATTACCTCATAAAATCTAACTCCATAGCTAAAAATACCGAGGTTTCTTCTGGTTGCCAACAATAGATGGGAATGTCAGAGACTTCTACTTTCAACCAGCAAACACCCTTAGACAGGCAGAGGGACCTGGTCCAGGTGGTGGTGGGGAGGAGCGATCCAAATCACAGCTGACAGAACAGAACGGGGAGACGACACATGCAAACGTCCACTGCAAAACCAGGAAAGCTCTCTGTGAACTCAGATACCCTGAAGCTCGGTGGGAGGAGGAAATAACATTTCCTCTAGTCTAATCAACATCACCACCTGGCTTGCCAATTCCCTTCTCATTTTCTGAATGTGGCTTTTTCTTTCCTTTTTAAAGCAAAGTAACCCTGCCAGCAGTTAGTCCTTCTTGCTATTGGCTCTAATTTCCCTCTCCGGTGCTGCGTTTCTCTAACTTACCCAACCAGCTCAAGGAAGCTGAAATGATAAGATGCAGCACACAGTTTTATCAGTGGTAGCAATGAATTTGCTGCGACTCAATTCTTATACTGGTTTTGTTACCATCAGCACCAAGTTGCAGGATGGATGAAAAAGGGGTGAGGGTTGTGAGTGAGGAATCAATTAACCAAGCAAGATATATTTCAAGAGGCCCACTTTTATAAAGCACTCTGCTAGGCTCTGTGGGAGTCTGAGAGTATAATAAACCCCAACCCCTGATCTCAAAGACTTTCTAATCTGCTTGCTAGTGGAACAGAGAGACACAGGTGAGAGGAAGACACAAACCTGCATGTCCAGCTTGCCAGGATTTCTGGAATTTCAGTGCAGGCTGCTCTTTTCATGAAACCACCTAAGCTTCCTGAGAAGGACACGGAGATTAGAGGAGAGATAAAGGCTGCCTTGACTTCTGAAGGGGCAGAGGAGGCCCCCATAAGATAGGAAACTAATAGCATGCAGAGGTGCTGGAAATACGTGTGCCTTAGCTCAGACAACAAGTCAGGTGAAGTGAGGAACGCACTCCAATGTGACACTCTGCACTGTCCCTGAGACCCACTCGGTCACTAAGAAACTTGCTTCAAGTTCCTCAATGGAATGCCTCCTAAAAATGAAAGAGCAAGGCTATACTTTCGGACTCTAAACGTGAACCACGGGGCCCCACTTTGAGGACCCAGACAGTCAGGGGTGAGACGCTGTGAGGGGCATGACAGATCAGCAGTGTCAGAAGAGGAGGTGGAGCCCAGTAGCAGCGCCAGCATAAGAGGCCTAGTGGCAAAAGACAAGAAGCAAGAGTGAGAATACAAAGCACATGGGACCTCCCGAGAGTGTCACAGCCAAAGGCTGGGTTCAACACCCACAGGCAGGAGGGACCACCGGGGACATGAGCTGTACATTCACTGCCACAGACACACAGGGAGGGAGAGCCTGTTATACGCAGGGAAGTCGGAGACCCCTCCAGAGACCTCTCTGCTTATGTTCCCTCCCTGGCCCACCTGCCACACCTCAGGCGGTTGCACAAACCATCAGGAATGGTGGCCCTCTGCCTCAGCAATTCTTCCCCGGAGTGTGTGGGAAGCAGGAGGGGCGCCAGTCTCTCTGGGTGGGGGATGATTCTGCCACACTCCCCGAGAACAGACGTGCCTACCTGCTCAGAGCGAGTCAGCCGTTGAAAACGGGCGGCAGGCGTGGTGTGGAGGGCAGACGAGGCAGCGGGCGCTGGGGTGAAGTGGGCCCAAGCACACCATGTGCTCAGGAGCAGCGGGGAGCCTCCGGGCCAGAGCAGAGTTTGGGTGGAAGAGCCAGGGAGGGAAGCAAGTTTAGAAAGAGCCCCCCCAACACAGACACATCTGGGGTGTGGGAAACTTGTCTCACAGCTATTTGAAAAGAGAAAGAGCCTCACTTCCTTTGGAAAATTGTACGTTACGTCCAAAGTAGAAGTGTCACTTCCTCAAAGGCCTTGGGTTGTGGAAAGAATGCTCTCCTCGGATTCATGAAGGGAATCAGCTCTACCATTTGTGAACGTCTTCCAGTTTCTCACCCCTGACTCTCATGTTCATTAAACTAGCATTAGTAACGCTGATCTCCCAGGATTGTAAGAACTGAGCTGAGTCTATCAAAGCCTAGCTCAACGCCTGGCACAGAGCGGCGTGTAGAATGCCAGAAATATCTGAAACCGAGGGTACTCAATGCCACAATCCAATCCACAATGCTCCTTCTCTCAGGGCCATCAACTGATTCCCATGCTGACAACAGAAGGAGACTCTATTTGGAATTCTCTTGCATTTGTTTTCTGAAGCATGTGTCTATGCTCCCCGGAAAAAGGAGCAGAACCTCTCTGAATTGTTCTTAAATTACTGACAATGAAGAAAGCTGAAGTATAGACATGAGCAGCCGGAATGCCACGCTGGGAGGAGGCTTCGCTCCAGAGCTCCAGAAGATGTACTTTTATTGTCTGACAGAATAAATTTCCTGCCCCAAGAAATGTTATAAAAGATGACTTTAAGGGAAAGAGAAGAAGAAGAAGTAGAAGAAACAACTTGGGTGATAGGAAAACCACATGACAGCGGCTAGAATAATGGAGAAACGTGGTGCTGGATGACCCAGGGCCTGAGGAGGACTGAATGCAGCCAAAATGGACTCAAGGGCGACCAAAATAGGTTATTCTGAGGCCTGACGTAACATTCAGTGCTCAATGAATCTGACTATAAGACTAATTAAAAAAAATTCTTCCTCCAAACCCCTCCCATTTCTTCAAGTCCAACTACAATATCAGATTCTTAAACTTGCATGGTGAAAACTAAGCAAGCGTTCAAGGTTAGGAATTTAGTGTTAATTGTTCCTGCCAATGAGAGGATGGACAAAATTGCTAGACATAGTTGTTTAAAACCTTATATTCCTATTGTCAAATTCAAATGCATACACCTTTAACATTCTTGTTCAGATGACAAGTTTTGGGGACACATACACAGAATATAAGGGTTAGACTAAGACTCTTTGTTTAACAAGAAGTCTTTCCTGTCTTGCCCTGTCCACATCTCTTTGTAGTCTGAGTTCCAACTGGAGGAGAGGCAAGCAAAAGGACCGTCGTTCTCACGGGCTTGTAAGACTCATCTGCAGCACACGAGTTTTTCAGGCAGCATGTTTTCTGTTCGTGTGACGCTTTCTGTGGCACGATTTGCCTCCGTGGGTTGAATAAGATGGGGGCACTCGAGCACAGAGTTAATATTTATGAGGCATATGTCTCCCTCTATGCTTTTAAAGATCGTAACTCTTCTATTACTATGAGCAAAGCAGAGGCATACATCATATAACCTTCTCTCTCCAGATATAAGCAAAAGGAGAAATATCTTTTTCCTATTTGCCCTCAATCAATTTTGAACTTTCCTCTAGGACTTTCTCCTCACACTAATCCTTATCTGAGTCCTACCCAGCGCCACAGTGGCATCATGTTTCACAATGGGAATAAGATGCCTAAGGCATTTTTGATAAAAGTGACACACGAAATAATGTGAATGGCCCCGCCATCAGAGGTGTGAAATTGGCCATGAGTGGGCATGTATGTACATGGGATGGAAGAAGTTTGCCCACTACTTTGTCCCCTTCTCGACCCCTTGATCCCACCAAGATCCCTTGGAGATCAAAACTTATGGGACACCAAAGGTGCATGAGAACATTCCTCCAGAGCATTCCCCAAAACATCTTTGCTTTAGGTGCATGGGCAGCTGCCCAAATGGGCCGACTGCAAGTAGCAGTTCATGACGAAGTAACTGAATGAAGGCACCACTCAGGTAGGGTTCTGATCCCTAACCTAGAAGATCTCATATACGCCCATAGGCAAATAACATAAATTTTACAGAAGGAAGTTCAAACGTATCTCAAAAGAAAAACAAGAGAAGTCATATTCTTTTTGATAAGATTACATCTGAGATGTGAATTTTCACCAGCTCTACTTTTTTTTTTCCTGCTTTTTTTCCTTCCCAAATGCCCCCAGTACATAGTTGTGTATTTTAGTTATGGGTCCTTCTAGTTGTGGCATGTGGGACACCACCTCATCGTGGCCTACTGAGCGGTGCCATGTCCGCACCCAGGATCTGAACCCTGGGCCGCTGAAGAGAAGTGTGCGAACTTAACCACTCGGCCACGGGGCCGGCCCCTCACCAGCTCTACTTTTTAATTAGTTTTTCTTGTCAGCACACTCCTACTGCTACACACATCTTTTGAAAAACACATCTCAGGAACATCTGTGCCCAGCAGTGATAGCTGACAAACTGTACTTAAGGTAAAGGTCAAAGAGATGTGGGAAGTGACCGGCACTCTCAACAAAATGCCACATGGCCTAATCTGCTTTCAAGACTAGTGCCATAATGTTCGCACGCAGTCCTTGTCATAAAATCCAAGCTGTTGGGCTCCCTGCCTCTGACGTTTGTGAAAGGCCCTGTTTTTATAACTACAACATGGTGAGTTCTGAATTACAATAAACTTTTGATTATCTCGACTAATTGGGTAACGAAAGTAAATGAAAGTCACGAATACATCAAATGCCTTATTTCAGCATATACCCAGTCAACTTTTACACATTCTGTTAATAACTGATTTTTAAAAATCAATTTTGATTTTCTTTGTCTCTCACTCGTCTTATGACCATTGGGCGTGGTTGACCAAATAGAGAAGGAAATGAATAGAAAAGAGAAACAATAAAGGGATGTCAAGGTACCAGGCTGACTAATTATTACACAGGATAGGCCGATGTGACACTCCATCTTCTCGAATCGGATGCTCGGAAAGAGTCCGACACGACCTTACTGTATCATATAGTCCAATGCAGGGTTTCTATTACCTCACCTCAGAAAGATGCTTATTAACCCTCTGCTTTGAAAAAAATCTTCAAACGCACTCTCTTTTTTATGTCTCTGTTAGAAATTTTTGTCAGCTATGGAGCCAAAATTCAGTGCCACGTAACTTTACCTACCCGTCATAATACTGCCCTCTATTCTTACTCAAAAAAGCCCGCTTTATAAAGATGAGATTCAAAACATGTACAACTCAAGTCATAATCCATTTTTTATTTCTTTTCATATTATAAGGGAGTGAATTTCTTGATTAAGGTGCATTTTAAAACTGGTCTTATTCTACACAGAAGAAATAACACAGAGATGTTGGAGGCTCCTCTATATACATGCACAAATGCTTCTTTTTATTTCTTTCAACTTTTCAGGATTGCCAACTTCCTCTGGTTCCAATTCGACTGTTCGTGCAATCCTTTGGGTCTTTACAAATTATACTGAAGTAATACAAAACGCTACGCTGTGCCTGCCTCTGCAGAGCTTGGAACGCCTTTGAGACATTATCTCATTTTGTTATTTCCAACGGGGGCCAATTGTGTTATGTTTACCCCAGAAATCACCGTTAATACCAGCCACCCTCTCTTGAGCTTGTGAGTGGTTTATGAGCTGAAAATGAGCTAACCAATGGCTATGAATCAAAGGCAGGAAACCAGTACCCCTTGGTGGAACAGACCCTGCCATGCAATCACCTGTGACTGGAATCTGGTTAATCACAGGAGAGGAGAGCCTCACAGTAGCAGGGATGCTGAAACCTTACTGTTCAAAGCACTTTCCTTTCATCACTTTCAATTCAGAAGTGACCCGATTTTAGATGAAATGACCCAGACACGAAGAGAGTTTAAGTGTCCTGCCCAGGGACGGTTAACCCAGAGAGGGACAAACTATCTAATCTACAGCCGTCCGTCTCCCTCCCCCGCCCCAACTCTCTCAACAACCTCTGCTCTTTTCTGCCCATAGCTCTTATAAGTATCTGAGCTTTTTCTGTTTACTTACTTTGTTCACTTGTTTTTGTCTACTCCTTGAATGAAAACCCTATGAGAGCAGGAACCTTGCTGCTTTGTCACTCCGTTGACTTCAGTGCATAGAACATCTTTCGTGCTCGATAAATGTACTTGACACATAATAAGAGCATAAAATTTGTTAAGCAAGTTCTGTTGAATGAATAAATGACCACAACTGGATCTCCTTTTCAGCCATGCCCATGGATCTAGGGTGGGAAAGAACACTCAAGATGGAGAACAGTTGTCTCCATCTGTTGCTAATTCCCTTGTCTGGTTAAAGAAGCAAAGACCTGGCAATGACTATGGGTAGGCCAGTGCCAAAGCTGAAGAAAGGCAAGGACGTTTGCTTCAGTCCTTGAGGATGTGGTCCCTGAAAAAGTCTCTGGAGGCAAATAATTCTTGGGGGCCTATAAAAGAAGAGCAGGATATAGCTTCTCCATCAATTCTACTCCCTTCCCTCATTTTTAATAGCAAATGAAGATCAGGGGCAAGGTCACAGAAAGAAACTGGTGATAAGGGATGAGGGAAAGAAGCCCTCTCTGTGGGTGATGGTCTCCTATTCTGAAGCCAAAAATTCAAGCCATCAGTCTGGTAGGTCCCCAAAGAGTTAAACCAGAGTTCCCACATGACCCAGCAGTTCCACTCCCAGGCATATACCCAAGAGAAATGAAAACATACGTCTACCCAAAAACACGTACACCAATGTTGATAGCAGCACTATTTACAACAGTTGACAAGTATAAGCAACCCAAATGTCCATTAACCGATGAATGGATAAACAAAATGTGATACATGCATACAATGAATATTATTCAGCAATACAAAGATGTAAGTACTGACACAGCTACAATACGGATGAGCCTCAAAAACATTATGCTAAGTAGAAGTCAGTCACAAAGGATCACATACTACATGATATGTCCAGAATAGGCAAATCTGTAGAGACAGAAGTTAGGTTGGTGGTTGCCTGGAGCTGGGGGGTAATGACCACTAATGGGTACAGGGTTTCTTTTAGGAATAATGAAAATGTTCTGAAAGTAGACAGTGATGATGATTGCCCAACCCTGTGAATGGTGTACTTTGTAAATAATCACTGAATTGTAGACTTTAAATGGGTCAATTGTATGGTATTTGAAATATATCTCAATAAAGCTGGTATTAAAAAAAAAAAAGCTCCTGCAGTAACTCCTTCCGCAGTCTACACAGGGCAGGGACATGTTGGAGCCCCCTGTATTTCCCTCAGGAGAGCAGACAAGCAGTGCAACCCTGTAATATCGGGGGTTTCGTGGAGGTGACCCCACCCCCCCTTACTCTCCACACTCGCTTGCCTTACTCTAACAGGCTTGCCCTAGTCTTCTATTTTATCTTCCCTCATTCAACAGACTTTTGCTGAGCACCTCCTGTATGCCAGGGGCTACGCTAGGCACGGGCCCTGCAGACAAAGAGAGAGCAGGCTCTGCTCTGCCTTCAAAGAGTTATCACTTTCGTAATTATTCATTCAACCACAGGGCAGGAAACAGCCAGAGGAGAGCCCTAAGTGGTATTCTGCCGTGGGCAGAAAAGAATTTTTCGTGTCTGGGTTCCAGAAAGGTGGACTCATGTCCACACCGGAAAAGGACGCATGGGTCTGGTATGCAAATCTCAAAGGTGGGGCGGGGCACTGTGCAGGTGGGGAGCCCGGGGGTCAGATCTGACCAGAAGCCAAAGACACAAAGCCCCAGGACCATAACAGGGTGCCAGCATTGCCCTTAAATTCCATCTGGCAAACCTGTCGGTGTTTCCACTTTGTTTATTTTTTTTAAAGGAAAGAGGAGATGGGGGAGGAGGGAGAGCACACAAGCTATTACTCAGCATTTCCATCGTGTTCAATGTTTCACAGCACTCCTGCCCTCGCTTAGTCCTGAACTGCCGAAAATAATAAAGGAATTTGAGAACTCAGCCAAGAACTCTAAGTACTTAGCAGATATAAGAACCTATCACTGCATCTGGCAAGGCGGGTACTATTAAAAAAATTAACCCGATCAAATAAACACTACTTAAAAACATAATTCAGCATAATAATCTCTGTAATGCTGACACGTCATCCGGCGGTTAATGGTTAATGAACTCAGTAAGCTGATGGTCTAAATCTGCCCATTCACACCTTGGCACACACCCACTTTTACAGAATGGGCACTGACTTCCTTCTCTGAGATAAAAGAATTCCATGGCTGGCATACCAAGTATTTTATGGCAGCAATTAACAAGAAAATCAGCTTCCTGCTGTCAGGACTATGCGCAAGATCACCATATTCAAGGTGCAGCATTGATAAAGTAACAGTGTTTTGTATGATTGTCTATCAGCTGGGCCAGCATTCCGGGTGAGTTGCAATACCCTAGGAGCACTGTGGCTTTTGGATTCATGCTCTGGAAGGTATTTGAAATGGATGTGCTTGTGTGTCTGTGTTTATATTTATACTCCACCAGGCTCAGTGACCACCTTTGCTTGGTCCACAGGAGTGCTACCTTTAGGAGTGATCACTGGTCAACTGGGAGAATACTCAGTAAAGTATAAATAGTATGCACACTTAAAATTTCCATTAATATGAATCCTGTGAGACAAAGCGCTTCAATTAGCTATTTCAAAAAATATGTTGGGGTCACATAAAAAGTAAAAAAGCATTTTGAAAACGTACTTTGAAAGACATCATCTACTTTATTTCAGATAAACTCTGCACTCTTCCCTGCTACACGCTGCAGGACAATTAGAAAAGCCTGACAACACAACACACAGACACACACACACACACACACACACACACACACACACTTAAGAGCTAACATGGTAAGGTGAAGAACTGCCAGGTCAAGATCTGAAAAAGACCAAAACTTAGAGAGATGAGGTCAGCATTTGGCTTTGCTTTCCTCTTGAGGCATCTGCTGAATTAAGAAAAGGTTCCTGAATGGCTGAGAAGCTGAGAAACATTTCTGATGGCCTTGTGGGGCCAGGAGAACAAAAACTGGGGCCCTGGACTGCCAATGAGTTGGCGCTAATTTCAGACAAAATAAACTAAGGCAAAAAGCATTACTACTGATAAAGATACAGATAAATGGTTTAATAAACAGGGATTACAAGTTGGAATTGTTTAATAGAACAATTCTAAAATTGTATGCACCTAAAAAGAAGTCTGAGAGTACATAAAGCAAGACACTGACATCACTGTGCAGAGACACAGACAAACTGCAATCATGGTGGAAGATTTAACATAGTTTTCTCAGTAACAAAACAGCAGAAAAAAGTTAGCATACAGCAAATTTGAAAAAAATGAGAAAAATCAGAATCTAATTTTCATCTATAGAACTTTGCACCCAAGGATCCTAAAATGTATTCTTTTCAAGCCCACATGGAAGAGTTACAAAAACTGAACATATGCCTTTTAGCTGTACAATGGAAAAATATGTGTCCATAGAGACTAATTAAGAGTGAATTAATCTGGCCCCTGACAAAGAGGTATGATTTAGTAAGGCTGAGGGGACTATTGTGTCAATATGCAAAGGAGTCTTGAGAAGATAAGCAGACTGTCCCTAGTGACTTGGTGACTTGAGGATGCCATGGAATCGATGTTTGGCTGGACCTGAGATGGAGAGTACGAAAGCAGAGGAGAGAGAATAGAGTGGGAAAAGTCCACACAGCCCTCCCTCCTTTTTCTCTGCCCCTGGGAGCTGCACGATTACACTCTGAGTTGTATGGAAGGGAGAAAGATAATACAAAACCCCGGCCCTCTGCCTACCACTGAAGGGAGGCAGCAGTAATGGCAGAGTCTTCTGTGTAATCAGGCAGATGACTTACCTTTTCTATAACCAAACCCTGCTTCCTTTCCTCCTGGCTTCGCAACTCCACTTCCCCATCTTATGTCTCCCTGTCTTGTCCTAGGAAGCTGTGCTGGATTCCAGATGACCACCTTTGCCATTCCACCATCATAAGCATTTGTAAGTGTGGCTGGACCCTGCAAATCCCGAGTTCTTGTTCTAACAAGCCTCTCTCTATGAGAAAAATCTGCCTAGCTTCCCACCACATTCCTATCCCAACCTTCAGAGAGAGTAAATGGGCCCTAAAGGTAGTTCTTTGCTTTGATTCTCAACTTCAGTGGCCTGTTGTGCTCTGGGAGTTTGGATTAGAACCATGGAATGTGGAGGAGTCCTGCTAGGATTCAGAGAGCTGGAGCTGGAGCTGGAAGCCTGAGGCGGGGTGGGGTGGGGTGGGTGCAGACATGACCTGTGCTTTTCAGAAAAACTAGGAGTCCTGAGTAGCGCCCCACAGCCCATTTACAGGTTAACTGGAACCACCTCCCTAGCCTGACCTAGTTGCAGGAAGGACACTAGTAGGCTTTCTGGACCTGCTGCAGTGCTGACCTAATTCTCTGAAAGAATCTCAGCAACACCAGTCAGTCTCTCCCTCATTTCTCCCCCAATCTGGCAACATTTAGTGCTGAGTAGAAAAAAACACTTAATCAGCAGTGCTTCCTTCGAGGCACCAGCAGCCCAGTGTCCACGTGTCTGCTCCACAGCACTGCGTCGGATCCTTCTGCCTCCAGTGGTTGGGCACAACATACTCACCAACAGTGATTGTGGTGCCTGGGCATGTGTGCACTCATGTGTTCAGCTGGCTGTTCTGAAGTCACCCTCCGTATGAGACTGTACAACCTGAGTACTTCCTGGATTTTCCCAGCACCCCTTCAGGAAGTAAGTGAAGCACGCCAATGTTTGCTCTGAGGGCCTTATTAATAAGTCAGTTCCACTGTTTTCCCTTCCCCTCCGTCTGGCAGACGGCCAACCAGACTTACCCTCATACATCTCCAGGATGTGAACTGTGTCTCCAATCTGCAAGGAGAGCTCCACATCTTGAGAGGCATTGTAGTTATAGATCGCTGGAAATGAGAAATAAAAGGGGGAAATGGCATCAGTGGCAGGGAAAATACAAGTCACTAAATAGCACATTCAGTGGTTAGTGAATCACTTATTCAACAAATAACCCTCTGTTTAATGATTTCACGCGAATCACCCACTATAATGCAGAGCACATTCTCCTGGACCCCTATTACTGGTATTTTACAGTCTTTCCTCCATCCAACAAACACTGGTTGGTTGCCTACTAGGTACCACATACTGTGTTAGAGACTGGTAACCGAGTGACGAAACACACACACTTGGTCCCTGTCCCGGCAATTTTTATAGTCTAGGAGGGGAAGAAAGATATTCAACATATTACAGAAACAACTACTTAATTAAAACTATGATAAGCTTTATGAAAGAAAAAAACAGGCTACAATGAGAATATACTGTGGGGGTCTGTTGGTCGGTCCCCTTGTTCATCAGACAACAGCCAGCCTACCCCACCACTGAGCTTATGATCTCAAAGTCATAGGACAAGCCATCTCTCCATTTCCCTGATACAGTAATTGGTAGCCAAAGGGTCCCACTTGTGAGTCCCATCTAACCTCCAGTAACAGGCTGACACAGTAACAGGCTGACACAGTAACAGACTGACACAGGGTGCAATAGAGATGGCCGCTTTGCCCCAGTTCTCAGCACGCTGGGGAACTGGGTTGTCCCAGCACTTCCTCATCAAGGTGATCTCAATCTCCACAGTCCTTCGGACTGGCAATGACTGGGCCACATGGTGAAAAACAGTAGACTAAACTCTCATAACTCACAAGGAAGAAGACTATAAATAACCCAATGTGAAGATAGGCAAGAGCTCTGACTAGACATTTCACCAAGAATCATATATGATGGCTAATAGCACATGAAAAGATGTTCAACACCACTGTCATCAGGGAAATGCAAATTAAAACCACAGTGAGATACCACTTCACACCCCCTAGAAAGGTTGTAATTTTTAAAAGGCAGACAATTGGCAACAATGTGGAGAAACTGGAACTCTCATACATTGCTGGTGGGAATGTAAAATATAAAGATACAGCTTCTTCAGAAAAGTTTCGCAGTTTCTTAAAAAGTTAAAAATGAATTTACAATACAACCCAGCAATTCCACTCCCAGTTATCTACAAAGAGAAATGAAAACACACCTACACAAAAACTTTATTCACAGCTGCTGTGGTAGGCAGAAAAATAGTCCCCTAAAAGATTACCATCAAATTTCTGGAACTTGTGAATGTTACCTTATGTGGCAAAAAATTTCCATAAGTTAAGGATCTTGACAGGAGGAGTTTTTTCTGGATTATCAGGGTGGGCTCTAAATAGAATCACATGTATCCTGATAAGAGAGAGCCAGAGGGAGTTTCAACAGACTTAGAGAAGAGAAGCCAATGTGAAGATGGAGGCAGACAATGATGTAATATGACCTCAAGTCAAGGATTGCCACAGCCACCAGGAGCTAGAACAGGCAAGGAACGGGACCTTCCCTAGAGCCTCTAGAAGGAGCACAGCCTGTCAACACCTTGACTTCAGACTTCTAGTCTTCAGAATTGTGAAAGAAGTTTCTGTTGTTTTAAGGCACCAAGTTTGAGGTAATTTGTAACCAAAGCCATAGGAAACCAATATGGCAGCATTATTCACAATGGCCAAAAACTGGCAACAATTCATCAACTGATGAATGAATGAATAAAATATGGTATATCCACACAACAGGATATTACTCAGCAATAAAAAGGAACACAGTATTAACACATGCTACTGCATGGATGAACTTCAAAAATACGATGCTGCTGGGGCTGGCCCCATGGCCGAGTAGTTAAGTTCACGCGCTCCGCTGCTGGCGGCCCAGCGTTTCGTTGGTTCAAATCCTGGGCACGGACATGGCACTGCTCATCAAACCACGCTGAGGCAGCGTCCCACATGCCACAACTAGAAGGACCCACAACGAAGAATATACAACTATGTACTGGGTGGCTTTGGGGAGAAAAAGGAAAAAAATAAAATCTTTAAAAAAAAAATAAAAATAAAAAATAAATTTAAAAAAATACATATGATGCTAAATGAAAGCCATACGGGAAAAGCACATCTTAGGTGACAAACAGAAATGGCGAGCAATAGGATATGTTGGAGCATATAAAGAAGCCATTTGGTGTAAACCTAATTCAGCCTGACTTTGTTTTTTCAAAAGGGCCTGACATGGCCATTGAGCATGCATTGTATATCTGCTTTAAACATTTGCCATGGCAAGAACAATGCCCTCAACATAAAGGTGCAACTTCCCCCGACACTGACAATTCCATAGGGATAAGCATCTCTCCCTAGGCTAGGAACTGATGCTGTGCTCTCCTGTGACCACCCAGCTCGAGACAACAGAACTGCCACACTGCTGTGCCCACCAAGACAGCAGACCTACTACCTGCTGTGTCCATCAAGTGCTGTGCCAACAGAGTAGTCTCATGACTATTGTAAAAGGGACATTTCAATCATACGTGAAACATCCTCTTTGAAGGTATATTACCACTCTGTATATCCCACTTCTTTGGTGCCCTTCCTTCCTTCGGGAAGGAAGGCCCAGGGCCATGGTCCTCACACTTTGGCTCAGAATAAGCTCACCCAAATTTTCATTTATAGATTGGTTATGGATTATTTTCATCGACACAGACTTCCATTTACAATGTCCAGAATAGGCAAATCTATCAAAGACAGTACAGCAGATTATTCGTTGCCTAGGGCTAGGGGGTGAGAAAGGTGACCGAGCACAGTAGGCCCCAGGGAGATTTTTGGGGAGATGGAAACATCTAAAAACCAGATTGTGGTGATGGTTCCACAGCTCTGCAGATTTACTAAAACTCATTGAACTATATCCTTAAAATGGGTGGATTTTGTGAATGTAAATTAGACTTCAATGAAGCTGTTTTTTAAAAAAGTAGATTTATTTCCTGCCCTCACCCTCTTGAGGAGTGATCTGCATCCTTCCACGAAAAAAGACCCACCTTAAAGATTCAGTTCTATCCATTTACCCAATGACCCAGGGAACCCACGATGTTCCCTGCTTCTGCAGCTCTGTTGAGCACATGAGGATGGTCCCTCAATCCATCTGCCAGATCCCACAAGGTCATCAAAAAGGGAAGAAAAGTGTCCCTGTCATCGCCACTTGTGGGTCCTTACTGCTCTTTCCTGAGCCTGCAATGCATCCTGTATCTGCAGCTTGACCTGAGACTCTTCCTTACATCACAGTCAATCTATCAGGGAATGGAAGGAGTGCACCTCCAGCCACATCTTTTTCAAGCGGCCTCTCTTTTTGAAGGGAATCAACCTGCTCTCAGATCGAAACAGGAAGTAGTGAGGTTGCTGTGTCACAATGTGTTGTGCATTGACCAAGCTTCATCTCTTCCTCATTCTTAGTCATCAGGAAAGTAAGCAGAAGCTCTAAAAGGCAGCACCTGGCAGTGGTAGCTCCAAGCACAAACACCTACCAAGGACTGTTATAAATACACGCACACACACACACACACACCCCATAAACCCAACATGTTTCCTTAAATCCTAGATTCCTAAGCCTGAGAATCAAAGTTCTCCAAAAATTATTCTGGCCTTAATTATCCACGTTCGATTCCATTATCTGCCAAACTCTACCCTCTGCTCCAGTCAAGGCTTGTATTCTCCCCTAAATTCTGCGCTCACCCACGATTTATCCTGCCTGGAACAACGGCTTCTCTTTTTCTTCATAAGAATCCAAACTCAAGTTCACAATTCAATTCGACAAATGAAACGACTACTGACTCCCTACTAGCCTGCATGGGTCTCTTTCTTCTCTCTTGTCCACAACTTTTCCTTCCAACACAGTTTACGTTATTAATCACAGACGATCTTGTGTTATCATCTGTCACCAATCAGAAGGTAAACCCCTCATGAAGAGGGACCTGGTTACACATTACTTTTGTGTCTTTCACATTTCAAGGCACTGGATTAGACCCCAAGAAGGTGCTCAAGGCACAACAGTGACTTTTATAAAATCCACCAATCAATTCAGTTATTCACCACTTCTTCCCCAAACTCCAAGAGTCTTCTCCTTTCCTCAGAAGCAGCAGCTGAGGTTTCCCACCACTCAAGAAAGGGATATGAAAATCACTTCTCCTGCCAGTTTTTGCTTTTTACACAGGAGAGAACCTGCCTTTCCAACCCAAGCTTTCAAAGATTCACATGGGATGCACATCCCTTCAACGACGCCTCTCACTGGACTGAAAAGTCACGGGTTAGAGGACATTGGTACTAGCTGTTTCATGTCTTTGGGCAACAAGACTCCCAATCAGTTATAGCTGTCATCTCCTCATTCCAACTACGCATTTGAGAACGATGCCTTCCCTCCCTCCCTCTCCTTTATACACCTCATTCCTGTTGTATTTTATGGTTTCACTTCCATATATAATACGTATGGAGTGGATGCCAAGTACCAGATTATTTAATGAGGAAACTGAGACTCAGAGGGGAAAATGCCCCGCCCCAAGTAACCCAGCTTTACAAACTGTCCTAACGCTGCTCCTGTGACGATCCACCACATTTTACCAGGCTGGTCCACCAGGGTACGCCCTGGAACAGCTTGGAAACCAGGAGAAGAGCCTGACAGACTGTCAACGTGCTGTCTACCTTAGATTTGTCTCAGGAAGCGAAAATCCAACTTCCAAAACCAAGCTTTATCATACAAATTAGTGACTGGTGGTCACATTGTCTGCTAGCCTGGTGCCATTTCAAGGACGGGCATACAACTCATACACTCAGCGGATCACATTTTCTTCCCAGAATGTGAATAACCATTATAGAGGCAGACAGAGAAAGCGGAAACAAAGGAAATCCTCAGGCTTACACAAACAGAATTGAACACTCAACTCTCTCACCTACACAAGCACAACCTTGAATGAGTTACTCAGTACGGGCCTCAGTTTCCCATCTGTAAACCAGGCACTGGACCAGATGACTGTAAGGGTCCCTGTGCCTCCCACATCCTCTGATTCATGAGGTGATGACAAGAGGCAAGAGAAACAAGTTGTACCATTTTGAACTAGCAGGCACCACCACAATCTCTTGTTTTGTCTGAGGAAATTAAACAAGAACAGGGAGTTGCTGTCTATAAATCGCCTTGCTGGCTGCTGCGTGCAAGGTTGGGAAAGACGAATTGCTGGAATTCTTCCTAAGCAGCTGACTGTTTACATCACGAAAGTGTAATTTTGCAGAGCCAAGTCGACAAGACAGTATGTCTACAAACGTAAAATAGTTTGCATTTTACCAAATCTTTGATTTGGCCTTTTCTTTTAAACCAGCCTTATCTGAGAGAGGAAAAAAGAAAAGAAATTTGAGGTCTCAGGATTATGCAACAAGAAACCAACAGAATAGACTTATAGGCCCTGAAACGAGGATCAGTCCTGATGATGAAAAGTCTGTGGATTACTAGTATTTAACCTTTCTAATAAATTAGGTTCTTTCCTGAACCCTCAAATTACAACCCCCTGAAGAATAACTAAAACATGACATTTCTTATTAGCCGTTTGGCAGAATCTTGTATCCAGGAAACACAGAATGAGGTTCCTATTTGAGTTGTCTACTATTCTGAATATTAAAAAGATGACCAAAAGTGATCATTTTCTTCATTATCTTGATCTGCCTACTTTAGCCATCAGAACTGTAAAAACTAATAAGGTACACCTCATTTTTGACTTTCACTTTGGATTTAATGCAACGATGTCCTAGAAGGCAAGTGGACTTTGTTCCTTTGCTCTTTACTTCCAGTCTACTACAAGGAACAGAGAATCAGATTCAACAGGAGGTATGACCCCATGACGTAAAAAATCTATGGTTTTATGCTGACCATTCCAATCACGCTCCAAACTAGTCTCTTCAGGATGAGAGGACCATCCTGCTGCATCTCTCCTCAGAACCATCCAGGCCAGGGGCCATCAGATGACGACACAGACCTATACAGCTTACCCACATGGGCAGGCTCTTATAGGATTTAATGACCAATTTATTGGTTATTCTTTAGAGATCTCTATTTTAAAGATTACATCTACTTATAGATAGAATAGATAAATATATCTTTTTTTCTTCTTCTTCTCCTCCCCAAAGCCCCCCAGTACATAGTTGTATATTCTAGTTGTAGGTCCTTCTGGTTGTGGCATGTGGGACGCTGCCTCAGCATGGCCTCATGAGCAGTGCCATGTCTGTGCCCAGGATCTGAACTGGTGAAACCCTAGGCCGCCGAAGCAGAGCATGCCAACTTAACCACTCGGCCACGGGGCCAGCCCCGATAAACATATCTTTAATGGGAGAGATATTTCACAGATATAGACTCCACTATGGTTTATTTATTTCCTCACTGGTATCAAGGGATTACCTGCAAACGATCTCATTTAAATTAATATGAAATTAAGTTTACATGAGATACTTAAAGGAGGAAAGCTAAAACAAGGGAATTTAAAATTACAGAACAAAAAAATCTATGCTCAACAAACACAAGGAGCTTTTCTGCACAGCTTCCTTCTCTAAAAAAATGGAGGCAACAGTCTATTCTTCATGTGGTTTTGTGTGAAGCCCAAAAGAAGAATGTATGCAGAGCCCCGAGGACTATGACTAACACCTGGTAGCCACGAGAAAATGGCAGTCACCTTCCCTTTTCTCCCTTCCCCTTTCCTGCCTTGTCCAACTTCCCACTTTGTGCATGGGGGCACCCACATCCTCAAAGATAGACCTGACCACCCTTACCAATAAACCAGTGGATCACTGGTGCAAACTGGGAACCAGGAAGGATGGTAGCGCTAACAGAACAAGATGGCCTCAAGAGTCCTTCCAAGGTCAAGGCTGTTGGACAATACATGCAGGTGCCCGTAAGGACAGCAAAGCCATTTTATTGCCGGCAGCTAAGTACAGAGCTCCCCTAAGAAGCAGCATGAGAGTCAGGGAATATTTCAGTATTTTACCATTTTCTTGCTGCCCCTTCCAAGCATTTCTGCAGTGAGCCAAGTGAGGAACCCAGGTGTTATTCAGAATACCAATGATGCCTCAATCGTGCACTCACTGTAGTACCCTCAATCTGGATATAGCTTTGAAGGGACACCTTCTAATGGCATTCATGCCTATAGTCCTATTAGCTTCTACTCTTTTCAATTGGTCTCCTTCTTGTTAAGGAAAAGTAAAAAAGAAAAGAATCTGAGAGCAACTAAGGCAGGGTTTGAATGATGAAGTAAAAACATTAACTTATTAACGAGCCCAAAACACTTTCCTCCAATTGAATAAGGTATTACTATCACTTCTTCTTGGTATACATCCTTATTAAATAAAAATTAAACAGATCGAAGATAAAAATGGTCAGATCTAAGATTACTACATCTAACTGAGAAACTGAAATCATAATTAAGGAATAGAGAATCAGAAGATAAAAGCCATAGATTACTGTGGAATCTAGAACAAGCACTTTGAAATGATAGTTAAAATGTGAGTGACTATTTTCTCCATATGCACATGAATCTGAGACCAAACACAGTTCACTGAGAAAAGGAATGATCCCCAACCAGGCTGGAAAACCCATCAATTTAAAAACATCAACCTGAAAATACAAATACAAGAGCGGCAGCTTTGGGCCTGGGCTTACTTCTTAACTGGGGCCTGTTCCAGGACAAGCCTTGCCCCATGGCTCACATTCAGGAGGGTCTCAGAACTGAACGCAAGCTTCTTCAGTATTATATACACCGAAGTCACGTCCCACAGAGGGCACAGTGAGAAAACAGAATGTATGTATATGTGGCTGGAAGGACAGCGGACTGAGAAGAGCAAACAGCTGAGGAGAAAGCCAGATGCTGAAGAGATCTGGGAAACCATTTGTTCAAATCTCCTTGTTTCGTAAATAAAGAAATGGAAGCCCAAGGGGTGTGTGTGTGTGTGTGTGTGTAAAGCTGAAAAGTGACAGACCAAGCTGAACCCAAATTATACTCCGGTCATTGAAGATACTTTTCCACAGCTTGGCCAAAAAAGTAACACCCTGGATTCTCAGGCAAGCCATTTATTCTTTTCGGGCTTCAGTTTCCTCATCAATAAAGTGACATTTGTGAACTCCCATTTTATCTACTTAGGTTATTGCAAGAATAAAATGAGAAGAAACATGAAAAGAGTATTGGTAATGTCTTTGGAACCAAGATTTTTAGCATAAGAGAAAAGATTAAGTCCAAATATATATATTTTATATATACATATATATATACACACACACACATACATACATAATAAGTCTGGGCTAATTTATTTGAATTGGAAATGTCAGTATGAATTTGGAATACTTTTCTTTCGGAAAAAAATCCATATTTCACTCCCACTTGTGGCCATAGTGGACCAGAGAGCACATCACGGATCAGATGAACTGTCTTAAACATCTTAAATATTGTCTTAAACATCTAAAAAATGGGAGAAATATACGACACAATGGTTTTCAGACACTGAACAGCACGCAACGCAGAAGGGTAACAGCTGAGAAAAGAGCAGCCGATGAGCTACGTCTGCAATCGCCTCTGCTTACTGCTTGAAAAGAGTCTCCAGGCAAAAGTGCAGGGAGGAGAAACCCAAACAGAGCCCAAGAGTCGCCCTGAGATGGGAGACAGCAGAGAATTCGGAGAGGTCAAGGTGGCTAGCAGGTGCAGGGCGGATAATCAGCAAGGAGGGGGCCACAGGAGCCTGCAGCTCGTGACTGGTCAGCACGCATGTGAAGAAAACTCCAAGGGCAAGGAAAAGAACCGCCGGAACAAAGAACAGGAGGAAATTCCCACCCCCCAAACAGGGCTGGGCACAGTTCACATTCTCCACCAGCAGAGTCGAGACACCCTGGCATACGGCGCCAGTGGGCTGAGTACGGAGACGACGGTCGCCTTAGTAGGGTGACTAAACCAGCCCGAGACCAAAGGCTGTGCTGGTCCCACCCGCAAAGACCAAAATATGGAAAAGTCTGTTCAATCTCGTTTCTTCCTCCAGTCCGAAGAAAGGTGAATACAGTATTTCTATGATTTAATTTTAGAACAAAGGAAAAAAATCTAAAAATTTCAGATTGTATTTCACTATTATCACTTACATTTTTAAAAATTCACCTGAATTACACTTCTTTTCACATACATTTGAAAACAACCAAAGGTAGAGCAGAAAAGTTTTGCAAATTCAACATGCCTCTTCAGTTATCCCCAAAGCATTAAAATACTTTAGGCATGAATGTTCATGAAAAGAAAACATCGTTCATAAAATATAACAACGTAGCGTACAACACAATCTAAATGTTAATAGCAAAATATTTTTCCAACCAGAAGTCTAGGCTTGCTTGTTTTCTGGCATTTAAAAATAGAAATCACTCTAAAACTAGTGGAAAATATATTTCCTGGTCCTCCATACTAGCATGTTATATTTTATTTCAATATAATGAATTGGTGAGGAAGCCACGACCTACAGTACTTGTATTTGCTCCAAATGGAAAGTGTTACAGTTCCAGCTTCTGCTTCCACTTACTGTAAACCACAAACAGAGAAGGACAAAATCAGGTACACCAAAAAGCAAGACATTTTATGACAAGTTGCACATATCACATACACACACCCCCCTCACTCCCCACTCACAACTCCAACCCACGCCCCGTCCCAGAGGAAATTTTTTACAGTTTCAGAGCATAGTACAGTTAAGGAGAAAAACCAAAGATCGGTCTATTTCAGTGAGATGACTGGGGACTTTATTCTCTGAGTGACTCAGGCTTGACACTACAGAATCATCTTAGCCTTGCTACTGTCCACCTCCACTCCCACCATTTTAGTCTTTCCTTCATCCTGTTGAACTTGGATTACTACATTCCAGTCTTAACCGATGCCCCTGCCTCCAGTCTCTCCCCACGTATAAAATGGGACAGGTAATAACAATTATGTCATAGGGCTATTGTGGAGATTAAATAACACTTCTACGAAACACTCCCCACAGGGGAAACTAGCTGTTATTGGTATTATAACACTATTCTGCATAACCATGTCACTCCAATACTTTTTAAACACTACGTATAACGTCTTACCCCCAGCTCAAAAATCTTCCGATTTTCTACTGATGCATACGATTTCAGAATTTTCAAAGCTCGATCCTGTCTGAGTCTTCTTTGGTGATCCTCTTGCTCGAATGGCCCTCTCTACTTTCCTCCATTTGACCAAATCCTATCCATAAAGTAAGCTTACAAAAGGCCAACTCAACAAAGCTTGTCCCGAATTTCCCAGCCCTCAAAGGCTTCGCCACGTCAGGTCACAACGCTCAGCCTTTTCCAAGCAATTCAGAGCTTCACCAACACACGCTGCTGTGTGATGTGACCTGCCCAGGTCGCTCCTGGGGCTCAATGCAAAGAGGAGTCCCACACCAGAGGCTCATGTGCCCGTAAGGTTCTTGACACTGGCCTTCGTGAAGGGGGTTGCCCAACAGAGACAAAAGAGGACCTGTGTAGATTAGTTTCTACTTATATAAATTATAACAGCTTTTCTCCCTCACTGAAGCTCCTCAAAAGGGAGCTCAGAGTGTTCCCGATAGCATCCTTTAGTCAGGTCCCGTCTGACACCACCCTACAGGTCCCGCCTACACAACACTCTACAGGTCCCGCGGGCACAACACTGTACAGGTCCCATCTATACACCACTGTAGACAGACAGTTTTTTTCTTCCTATACTTTGGGTTTTCTCTTTACCTATACTATGCTCTGATATTGTAAAAATTTCCCCTGGGGCAAGGGGGTGGGTTGGAGACGTGAGTGTGGAGTGAGGCATTTGTGGGCATGTGATATGTGAAAACGTGTCAAGGATGGAGGATATGGACAGCACAGCTCCCTAACAAACAGGGCCAAGTCTGGGTTCTCTCTATCTTGATAGTTCTTTGGCCCTTTCAAGAAATCACGAAAGGGGTAAAGTTAGCTGCCTAAGCTGAGAGCCATTTTTCCCCCTCTCAATTCTCTGTCATTTAAGGGGAAGTTTAACAATACTGTTTTTGTCAGAAATATTTGAATCTCCTTTTCGTCATCATACTTTATGCTTTCTATTTTCTGGTGTTTGTTTTGCTTTCTCTCTCTTGCTCTGGGGATTCTGGTTTCTGTTTTCCCTTCTGGTACTATAAGGTAATTCTCTGTATAGAAAGGCTTTACTTGTATTTGTCAAAAATTGGAAAAAGTTCAAATGCCCTTCAACAAGAAAATGAATCAACACGCTGTGGTACATCCATACAGCGGAACTCTACTCAGCAACAGAAAGGAACAACTATTGACTGCCTCTCAAACGCATTCCGTTAAGTGACACAAGCCAAACCGAAGAGGACACACACGCCATGTGATTCCATGTAGGCAGCAGCCTGGAAAAGGTCACACTACACGGGAGGAAGACAGACCCATGGGCGCCAAGAGCTGGGGTTGGAAGGGGCGTGACTAGAAAGGGGTATGGGAAAAATTTTGTGAGTGATGCAAGTATTCCATGGAATGGGTTTGTCAAAATTCACAGATCTAGGCACTAAAAAAGGTGAATTTTACTGTATGTAATTTATACCTTGATTTTTAAACATTTTAACAGAAAACTTCATTCTACTTGCAATTGCTTCACCACTTTAAAAAAACCTCTTGAACTTACCTACCTTAATTATCAAAACCTTTAAGGAGACGTTAATCAATCAGTACCCTTTCACATCCTCGGACCTCTCCTCAAACCACTTCCTAGTTGTTCACATAATCTGGCAGTTTCATTGCATAATATTATAGTTAATGGATCATTATTATTTATGTACTTTTTCAAAAAGTACTCTTGGATGCTATTTTGTATCTATATTTAAAACAATTAGTCGTGTGTACTCTTATGTCTAATTGGTTTCTGATTTACCACTAGTCTTTTTATAGCATTATTTCCTCATTCTTACATTTTTCGGGTTGATCCTTAGGTTGTCTAGAGTAAATCTCTACTATGGTCTGAATGCTTGTGTCTCTCCAAAATTCATTATGTTGAAATCCCAGCCCCCAAAGGTGATGGTATTGGTAGGTGGGGCCTTTGGGAGGTGACAAAGTCATGACAGTGAAATCCTTGTGAATAGGATTAGTGTCTTATAAGAGAACCCACAGAGCTCTGTCGCCTCTTCCACCATGAGAGGATACTATAGAAGTCTACAACTCGGGAGAGGGCCAGAACCCAACCATGCTGGCACCCTGATCTGACTTCCAGCCTCCAGAATCGTGAGCAATAAATTTCTGCTGTTTACAAGCCACCCAGTCTGTTGTAGCAGCCCAAATGGACTAAGACACTCTCCAAGTCATTCATTTAAGTTGAGCATATATGTGGCACTCTTTCTTGGCTCTTGCATCTGTGAACTTCTGTTGCCTTCAAGTTCAGCTGAATTTAGAATTTGGGGGTCAAAACCTTTTTGTTCAAAAGATTGGAGAACACAAAGAAGACCCAAGTAAGTAGAAACATCCCATGTTCCCCTAAGAAAAGATATACTATTACATCTCAATAAAGATCTCAAAGCTCTAAATAAAACAGATGCTAAATTAAATTCCAATTAAAATCCCAATGGGTTTTTAAAGAGTTTGATATATAAATGATAATGAAGTTCATCTGGAAGAAGAAACGTGTGAAAAAAATTAAGAATATTTTTTAAATGCAGAATTAACAAAGGGAGACTTGTCCCAACACATTTTTTTAAAAAGCTACAGTAGTGAAACCAAGGTGATTGTTCAGAATAAATAGATCAGTTGAAAAGAATTTTTAAAATCCAGAAATAGACTTGAATATAGGAAAGTAGTAAATGATAAAACTGCCAATTCAAACAAGAGGGAGTAGAAATAATTTATTCAATAAATATTGCCTAAATAATTGCTTTACTGGATAGAGAAAAAGATAAGTTTGATGTGCCTTCACACTACATATGAAAACAAATTTTAGACAGATTAGGGATTCAATACAAAAACTAAAATGAGGGCTGGCCTGGTGGCACAGTGGTTAAGTTCGCACGTTCCACTTCAGCAGCCCAGGGTTCGCCAGTTCGGATCCCGGGTGCGGACCTACCCACCACTTATCAAGCCATGCTGTGGCAGGCGTCCCACATATAAAGTAGAGGAAGACGGGCATAGATGTTAGCTCAGGGCCAGTCTTCCTCAGTAAAAAGAGGAGGATTGGCGGCAGATGTCAGCCCAGGGCTAATCTTCCTCAAAAAAATAAATAAATAAAATAAAATCATAAAAGTACTAAAAAAAGGATACAGGGTAATATATTTATAACTTTATAAAAAGAAAAGCCTTTCTTAGCTGATGGCCAGGCTAGACTGTAAAAAAGACTGCAAATTTGGTCAGAAAAAAATTTAAACTCCCATAGTACAAAAGGCCATAAAATGACAGAGAAAATGAATCACAAGCAAGGGAAAAAATTACAGCATACTGGCATGATCATATTAATAAATGCCAAAAACCGTTTGACAAAATCCAGTAAGCATTTGTGATATTATGATTTATAATAAGAAATAAATTTGCTCTTCATCCCCATTTATGGCACAGAGCTCCTAAAACCCTTGTAATTTCTTAAGTGATAAGAGCACAAGAAGCATCTTTGTTCTAATATTTGGTCTTTGACCCCAGTTCCTGACACAGTGCTCCTAAAACTCTTGTTATTTGCAGGGTGATAGGAGTGTCTTTTGTTCTAACGAGGCCACTCCGGGTGGGCTCCTGGATGGCTTCTGGATGAGGGCTACTCCCTGGAAAGACCAAATCATGGTTGGAAGCTTGTAATTTTCAGCTTCACCCTCCAATCTCTTGAAAAGGGAGAAGGGCTGAAAACATAGTGATCGATCATGTCTACAGGATGAAGCCTCCACAAAATCTCTAAAGTACAGGGTCTGGAGAGCTTCCAGGTTGGTGAGCATGCAGAGATAGATGCTGGGAGAGTAGCTCTCCTGGAGAGGGCAAGGAAGCTCTACGCGCCTTCCCACATACCAGGCCCTACGCTTCTCTTTCATTTGGGTGTTCCTGAATTATATCCTTTTATATAAATCAGTAATCTAGTAAGCAAAATGTTTCTCTGAGTTCTGTCAGACCCTCTAGCAAATTATTCGAACCCAAGGAGGAGGTCGTGGGAATCTCTGATTTACAGCCAGTCACTCAGAAGCTCAGGTAACAGCCTGGGCTTGCAACTGGTATCTGAAGAGGAGTGGCAGTCCTGTAGGACTGAATCTGTAATCTGTGGAATCTGACACTATCCCCGGGTAGATAGTATCAGAACTGAGTTGAACTGTAGGACACCAAGCTGGTGCTTGCTGGTGGTGGTGGTATGGGAAACCACTCCCCCACATTGGAATTGGTACCAGAACCAATTTATCAATTCATGATAAAAAACAAAAAATCTCAGTAATCTAAAAATAAAGGGGTACTTCCTCAACTTGATAAATTTCTACAAAAACCCTACAGTTAGCAGCATACTGAATGGAGAGAAACTAGTTTTCCCATTAAACAAGTCAAGGATGTCCCCTCTCACCACTCCTTTTCAACACTGTACTGAAAGCCCTAGCTAATGCAACAAGATAAGAAAAGGATATAAATGGCATATAGATTGGGAGGGAAGAAATAAAACTGTCTTTGTTTGCAAATGACATAATCACCTACATAGAAAATCCAAAGTATCTAAAAAAACAAACAAACAAACTCCTGGAACCAACAAGCAAATACAGCAAAGTTGTAGGACACAAGATTAATATACAAAAGCCAATCACTTTCCTATATACCAGCAATGAACAAATGGAATTTGCAATTAAAACAATACCATTCATATTAGCAGCTCCCAAAAGGAAACACTTTGGTATAAATCCAACAAAATACGTACAAGACCTATATGAGGAAAACACCGAAACGCTGATGAATGAAATCAAAAAAGAACTATATAAGTGGAGAGATATTCCATGTTCATGGATAGGAAGGCTCAATACTGTCAAAATGTCAGTTCTTCCCAACTTGATCTATCTACATTCAATGCAATCCTGATCAAAATCCCAGCGAGTTAATTTGCAGATATTGACAAAATGATTGTAAAGATTATATGGAGAGGCAAAAAATCCAGAACAGCCAGCACAATTCTGAAGGAGAGCAAAGTTGGAGGACTGACACTACCCGACTTCAAAAAAGCTACAGTAATCAAGACAGTGTAGTATTGGTGAAAGATACATAGATCAGTGAAACAGAACAGAGAGCTCAGAAACAGACCCACACAAATACAGTCAACTGTTCTTTGACAAAGGTGTAACAGCAACACAACAGAGACATGACAGTCTTTTCAACAACTGGTACTGGAACAACCAGACAACCACATGCAGACAGAATGAATTTAGACACAGACGTCACACTCCACAAAAATTAACTCAAAATGGATCTTAGACCTAAGTGTACAATGCAAAACTATAAAACACCTGGAAGATAACACAGGAGGAAATCTAGATGACCCTGGGTTTGATGATGACTTTTTAGATACAACACCAAAAGCACAACCCAGGAAAAAAATATTGATAAGCTGGACTTCATTAAAATTTAAAACTCTTGGTCTGTAAAAGTCACTGTCAAGAGAATGAGCAGATAAGCCACAAACTTGGAAAACTTCTTGGCAAAAGACATATCTAATAAAAGACTATTGTCCAAAATATACAGGGGCTGGCCCGGTGGTGCAGCGGTTAAGTTCACACATTCCGCTTCTCGGCGGCCCGGGGTTCACCAGTTCAGATCCCAGGTGTGGACATGGGACCACTTGGCACACCATGCTGTGGTAGGCATCCCACATATAAAGTAGAGGAAGATGGGCATGAATGTTAGCTCAGGGCCAGGCTTCCTCAGCAAAAAGAGAAGGACTGGCAGCAGATGTTAGCTCAGGGCTAATCTTCCTCCAAAAAAAAAAAAATTGACACAGATAGAAAATCTGAACATACTATTAATGAAATTGAATCATTATTAAAACTTTCTTCCAAACAAAACTCACTGCACAGACAGCCTCACTGGTGAAGTCTACATAACCTTTAAGGAATAAATTACCAATCTCGCACAAAGAGAGACAAAAAGAAAATGCTTCACAACGCTTTTTATACATGAATTTTGTAAATGTACATAGCAATCCCACTTACAGTAATTTATTCTATGACATATTTATTGAAATGCACACAAAGATACATGTGCAGGAATAATCACTGTGGTGTTATTCATTATTAATGGCTGAATTGGGTCCCACACTCCAAATCACTTATTTAAGTATGAACCCCTAGAAGCTCATAATTTGACCACATTTGGAGATAAGATCTTTACCAGAGTGATTAAGTTAAAATGAGGTCATTAGGATGGGCTCTCTTCCAATATGACTGATGTCCTTATAAGAAGAGAAAATATGAACACAGACACACACAGAGGGAAGATGATATGAAGACAGAGGAAAAAGACGGCCATCTACAAGCCAAGGAGAAAGACCTGGAACAAATTCTTCCTTCATAGCCCTCAGAAGAAACCTGCTGACACCTTGATCTCAAACTTCTAGGCTCCAGGGCTGTGAGAAATAAATTTCTGTCGTTTAAGCCCCCCAGTCTTTGGTACTTTGTTATGGCAGTCCTAGCAAACTGATACATTCACAAAAGTGAGAGATGAAGAAATAGTCGATACATCTACCAGAGCAACTGCTTAAATAAATTACAGTACGTCCTTAACATGAAATACTACAGAGCCTATATAAAAAAGGAAGTATGTGTATCTATGAATATTGAATTAGAGCTAGTGATAAGATGTCCATAATTTTTCCTAAGTGGAAAAAAAAGTATGCTGTAATACGTATGTATATTATATCCCAGTTTTGTTAAATAATTCAACATGTTTTGAAAGCATGGAAAAATATCTGCAAGCTTCTACAATAAATTGTGAACATGTTCAAGAGATCAGAGAAGGCATATCTAGTACTCTATTGTTTGGTTGAAAGTGATGGGCTTATAGTTTCCTTAATCATAAAAAACAATCGGAAGTATACAAATACATATACCAGATTCCAAGTAATAAATGTAAAAATGATCAGAATTGCAATTGGATTTTTTTTTTAAATAACTGAACAAAATGGTTTGAACGTTCACAAGGATTCGGAGATATCTGAGAAGTGATAAGAAAATTCTGAAAAGGGAAAATGGTAAGGAATGTTCCTTCCACACATTAAAACTTCCTATAAAGTTTCTATATATTCAAAAATAGAAAATAAATTGTATCAACCAATCCAGAAAAATACCCAAATACATATGATAATGGCATTTTAATTTACTGGGAAAGAATGATTTAATAAACAGTGCTGCCATAATTGGCTATTCATCTGAAAGAAAACAAAATTAGACTCCCTATCTTACCCCCCCCCCCCACAATCAAACAAATGTAAAGAGCTAGCATATTTTTGGGCCGGTCCCAGGGTCAAGTGGTTAAGTTCACATGCTCCACTTCAGCAGCCCAGGGTTTCGCCACTTGGGATCCTGGGTGTGGACCTAGCACCACTCATCAGGCCACGCTGAGGTGGCGTCCCACATAGCATAACCAGAAGGACCTGCAACTAGAATATACAACTAAGTACTGGGGGGCTTCAGGGAGAAGAAGAAAAAACAAAAAAGAAGACTGGCAACAGATATTAGCTCAGGCGCCAATCTTTAAAAAAAAAATCAATAAAAAATAAACACATAAAGAGCTAGCATATTTTTAAAAGATACTCAACTTCACAACTACAAGTCTGAAAAATACAGTCACGCATCACTTACCCACAGGGATATTTTCTGAGAAATGCATCAGTAGGCAATGTTGTCGTTGTGCGAACATCATAGAGTGCACTTACACAAACCTTGATGGTAAAGCCTACTGCACACCTAGGCTACGGAGTAGAGCTGATTGCTCCTAGGCTACAAACCTGTATGGCATGTGGCCAGACTGAATATTGTAGGCAGCTGAAACACAACGGTGAGCATTTGTATATCTAAACACAGAAAACATACAGTAAAAACATGGTATAAAAGATAAAAATGGTACACTTGTTTAGGGCGCTTAGCAGGAATGGAGCTTGCAGACCTGGAAGTTGCTCTGGGTGAGTCAGTGAGTGGGTGGTGAGTGGCTATGCAGGCCTAGGACATTACTGGACACTCCTGCAGACTTTATCAATGCTGTACACTCAGGCTACACTAAATTTATAAAAAAAAATTTTTCTTTGTTCAATAATAAATTAACCTTAGCTTGCTGTAACTTTACTTTATAAACTGAAAATTTTTCAACTTTTCTGACTCTTCTGTAATAACATAGCTTAAAACATTGTACAGCTGTACAAAAATATTTTCTTTCTTTATATCCTCATTCTATAGCTTTTTTCTATTAAAAATTTTTTTCTTTTTACTTTTTAAGCTTGTTTGTTAAAAAACTAAGACACAAACACTCACATTAGCCTGCCCTATACAGAGTCAAGATCATCAATATCACTGTCTTGCACCTCCACATCTTGTCCCACTGGCAGGTCTTCAGGGGCAATAACACGCGTGGAGCTGTCATCTCCTAGGATAACAATGCATCTTCTGGAATACTCCTGAAGGATCTGCCTGAGACTCTTCTTGAGGAGGCGTCACTCTTTTCAGAAATATGTTCATGGTGGCCTGCTTGGTTTGTTTCTTTTACTCATCATAGATTTGCTTGTAAGCAGATAATGCACCATGAACCTTCTTCTTTGTTAACGAAAACCTTTCAGTGTTGGGGTCCATGTTTTCAAACTTTTTAAGGAGATTGTTGAGGTCTACAAAAGCTTCTGCTAAATGCTCCAGTGTGCATTTTATTGAAGGTTCTTCTTTTTCTTTATCTGTAGTTTTCCTTTTCTCGTGCCTCTTCTTCAGCTACGTGTTCCTGCTCCAGTTCCAACAACTCCTAATTGGTCAGCTCCTCAGGAGCCACCTCTAGGAGCTCCTCAGTGTCGTCCTCATCCACACCCAGGGTAAAGTTGCTTACTATCTTCACCACAGCCTTGTTGATTTTTGCAACCTCCTCACCCTTGGCAAATCCTCTGAAGTCATGAATGAACCTCTTGAGTGTCTTCTTCCAGATGCCTTTCATATACTCCTTGGTGGCATCACCCTCAGCCCAAGCAAGGTTCTTGATGCAGTCATAGAAGTTGTAATCCTTCCAGAACTGCATCACTGTCTTCATCAGTTGCAGCAATAGCAGAGCAAAGGTCTTCCTCAGGCAGTAGGCCTTAAAAGCTGCTAGAACTCCTTGATCCATTGGCTGGATCAAAGAGGTAGTGTTTGAAGGGAGAAACACCACTCTGATGTCGGGATGAAGATCACCAATAAAAAGAGGATATCTGAGAGCATTATCAACAATAAACAAAATCTTGAGAGATACTTTATTCTCCAAACAGTACATCTTCATTTTGCTGATAGAGCAATTCAGTAGGGCATCTTGGGAGAGGAGCTGGGTCATCCACAACTTCGTATTGCTCCTATAGTACTCCGGCAATGTGTGCTTATTGATATGTATGAAGCCCTTGGGGTTTTCCCTGTGCCAGACCACAAAGGGTTTCCATTTGTAGCCGCCAACATTGCCCCCAAGCAAGACTGTTATCCCGTCCTTAAAAGCCTTGAAACCTAGCATTGACTTGGCCTCCTTACAGATGAAAAGTCGTTTCAGGCATTCATTTCCAGAATAAGAAAGTTTCATTCATACTGAATATTTGCTCTGGCAAGTAAATTTCCTCCACAATCAGCTTATCTAGAGTTTCCAAAAACTCTTCAGTTGTCTTCACATCAGCACTCACACACTCACCACTCACTTTCACATTATGTAATGATTAACCCGATTCTTGAATCATTTAAACCACCCAGAGCTGGCAGTAAATTCAACATTATGGTCAGGCCCAGCGTTTTCTTTCAACATTGCAAACAAACTTTTTGCTTTTGCTGTGATCATCATGCTGCTGAGAGGAAGACACTTCTGTGCCTGGTCTTCAGTCCAGGTCATTACAAGTTTCTCCATGTCTGATAGACGCTCTTCTCAAATTGTTGTTAGTCTTGCTGCCTTCAATGAAGCAGATCCTTTAAAAGCTTCTGTCACTTCGCTCTTGTTCTTCAAGATGGTAGCTATGGTGGAATGGAACATGCCTGACTGGTGAGCAATAACCATCACTGATTTTCCACCTTCCTAGTCCTTAATCACTTTAAATTTCCTTTCCAGGTCAATCAGTAGACATGGACTCTTACCAGCAACATCAGCAGTGGATTTTGCACACTTAGAGGCCATGAAGAACAAAACAACATGAGACTAAATCAAGCACAAGAGAGAACGATGCAATCAAGACACATAGTAAACACGAGATGTATGAGGCTGCTGCCACTGTAACACCCACACTGTTTTACAGTAAATTTTTTTTTAATAAGTAGAAAGAGTACACTCTAAAATAATGATGAAAAGTATAATATAGTAAATACATAAGCCAGTAACATAGTCGCTTATTATCAAGTATGACATACTGTACATAATTGTATGTGCTATACTTTTATACAACTGGCAGCGCAGTAGGTTTGTTCACACCAGCATCACCACACACGTGAGGAATGCAGTGCGCTATGACTTTACGACAGCTACGACACTACTAGGCAACAGGAATTTTTCAGCTCCATTATAATTTAATGGGACCACTGTCACATACACGGTCCGTTGTTGACCGAAACGTCATGATGCAGCACACGACTGTATCATTAGCAAACCATTATCCACCAGCAGATTGCAACATCTAGCACTAGCAGGGAGGTCAGCAAGCTGACATCTCATAAAGCACGGGTGTGAAGGTGAAGTGCTATAAAGTTTTTGGAAAACAATCTGACAATACTCTTGACTTCGCAATTACTTTTGGAATTCAGCAGAAATAAAAGCATCGGTACATAAGCAAATACAAATAAAGGTGTTTATTGCATCATTGTTTATAGTTGCAACCAAACTGGAAATAACCTGCAGGTTCAGAAAAAAGGAAACATTAAATAAATCTTAGTACACACATCCTATGGATAATTAGTTATGTGCCGCATAACAATGTTTTGGTCAATGCTGAACCGCATACACAACGGTCATCCCACAAGATGCGTACTACATGGCCTAGGTGTGTGGTAGGCTAAACCATCTAGGTTTGTGTAACTACACTCTATGATGTTCGCACAATGACAAAATCGCCTAAGGGCAGATTTCTCAGAAAGTATCTCCTTCATTAAGCGACACACGGCTGCAGTCATCTTCAAAAGACACCTGAGTCAGATCCATATTCACTGACCTGGAAAGAGGTCCATAATATGTTGTTAAATAGATTAAAAAGGAAGAAAAAAGGAAAGGAAGTTGTGAGTAATATATGTAATATGAACCCCCCCCCTCTTTTTTTAAACCAAACAGGAAGCAAAAAGTAGCCTATACACACATTTGGCTTGTATGAGGACTGAGACAGGCGCGGATGGTACAGACTACCTTCTTTTTATATTTTACTCTTTAAAAAAATCTTAATTGCAGTAAAATAGACATAACATAAAACTTCCCATTTTAATCATTTTAAGTCTACCAGTTCAGTAATGTTCAGTATATTCACCTTGCTGTGCAACCAATCTCCTGAATTCTTTCATCTTGCAAAACTGAAACTCTGTACCCATTAAACAATAACTCTCCATTCTCCCTCCCCCCAGCCCTGGTAACCACCATTCTACTTTCTGTTTCTACGAATTTGTCTACTCTAGGTATCTCATGTAAAGGGAATCACACTGTATTTGTCTTTTTGTGACTGGCTTATTTCACTTAGCATAATGTCCTTACTGTCATCCATGTTGTAGCATGTGTCAGAATTTCCTTCTTTTTTAAGGCTGGACAGTAATTCATTGTATGTAGATACCACATGTTGTTTATCCATTCATCCATCAATGGCCACCTGGGTTCCTTTCACTTCTTGGCTATTGTGAATGCCGCTACTTCGAACATGGGTGTACAAATATCTCCTTGAGAGCCTGCTTTCAATTCCTTTGGGTATATTCCCAGAAGTGGAATTGCTGATCATATGGTAATTCTCTTTTTAATTTTTGAGGAACCGCCATACTGTTTTCCATAGGGGCTGGACCATTTCACATCCCCACCAACAGGGTACAGGGCTTCCAATTTCTCCACATCCTTGCCAACCCTGTTATTTTCTGTTTTTTTGATAGTAGTCACCTTAACGGGTGTGAAGTAACATGTCATTTTGGTTTTGCTTTCCATTTCTCTAATGATTAGTGATACTGAGCATCTTTTCATGTGCTTATGGTCCATTTGCATATCTTCTTTGGAGAAATGTCTATTCAAGTCCTTTGCCTATTTTTTAACTGGGTTATTTGGAGTTTTTTGTTGTTAAGCTGGGGGACAGACTACCTTCTTAACATCAGTTGCCTGAGAAGGAGGCCTGGGTGGGGCAGGGTGGGGGTAAAGCCAGTAACGTTTTCTTTATAGATCTCTGTATTATTTGATTTGTTATAAAACACACAGATTGCCTTTCTAACTGCTTTTGTATCTAATGAATTTTAGGGAAAAAACATGAAGCTGCATCTCCCACTGCAGAGAGAAGCCTCATGCCGACCCCAAAAGCTCTTGCTCATCCTGCCTCATTCGAACTATTTTCAAGTTTCTCTCCTAGTTGAAGACAGATTTATTAGTTCATTAATACCTTTTCCAACTGCAAGGGAATGAGATTCAGAGTAACACAATTCTTTATTCTTTTTCTTATGGATATAAAGATATCCATAATATTTACCATAGGGTGAAAAAGAGACAATTGTTAATATATCGGTTATTATAAAAATATTAAGAATTCAAGTATTTTATATACATGTAGGAAGCATTAAAAATGTTAAAGGTAAAAATGCCTCATGCATTCATTCAACAAACATTAAGCGAATGCAAGCCGGTCTTGTTCTAGTTGCTGGAGACGCAGCAGTAGACAAAAGAGAAAAAGTCGGAAGGTGCTAAGTGCTGCACAAAGAGATGCTGGGGAAGGAGGGTGGGCTGAAATCCAGACAGGATGGTCAGGCAAACCTTCTCCTATGCTGAGTCTCAGTTGTGACAGGCTATGAACCTCCATGCTTCAAGGAACAGGGTCTCCCTACTTAACAGAAATTTAACCCTCAGAAAGATTTTGACAAATCTAAATAATGACCTACCAAAAAGGGTCTAAATCCATCTTAATACGTAAATGTACACTTATAACATTTTTTTAAAAAGAAGTTACTTGTCATGGAAGGAAAGTTTGTGTCCCTCCCGAAATTCCTATGTTGAAGCACTAATCCTCAGTGTGATGGCGTTTGCAGGGGGGACTCTGGGAGGTGATGAGGGCTAGAGGAGGTCATGAGGACGGGGCCCCATGATGGGAGTAGTGTCCTTATAAGAAGAGGGAGAACCCAGAGCTCTCTCTCAGCCATGAGAGGACACAGCAAGAAGGAGCCCATCTGCAACCCCAAAGAGGGCCCTCCCCAGCCCCCAACCATGCTGGCACCCTGATCTCAGACTTCCCAGCCTCCAGAACTGGACAAAGAAATGCCTGCTGTTTAAGCCACCAGTCTACGGTATTTTGTTATAGCAGCCCGAGCAGACTAAGACATTACTTCTCGTGACAATAATAGCAATCCATTCTTATCACTCATTCATATTTCATTTTTTATGTTTCATTGTTGAATATATTAAAAGTCCTTCACTTATTCATTTTTTTTCAATCATAAAACATTCTAGCACATGTACTTTGTTTAAAGGACTAAGACTCAGAATGCATATTCTAAATCTTGGCCCATGAGTGAACGGCTGAGCCCTAGCAAGGTTATATGAATGAGCTACTCCATTCCAGGGCTTTCAATGGAAACACTCAGCTGACCAGAGCAAAGACCCCCAAGCAGGAGTCTGTGTGAGCAGTATTCCAACGGGCTCAGAGGGAATCAGTGAACGGGGTTACACACAGTGTGTCGTCTGCTGGGCAGGCAGTTGTCAGTGGCACCAAGCGCGGAACACCCGTTTTGGGAGATTTCCTCAAACACTTCACCCTTCCTGCAGACAGGAAGTCTTCTCATAGTAGAGGAAATAACTGTTGGCCCACAGGCTTTATCAAAGTCTTCTTTAGCTCACTGGGCTATGTGCTTGCTAAAAATAAGCAGGAGCATCTCAGGGTTTACCAGAAGCCTCTGCTAAAAGGTAGGAACAGGTGGAACAAAGAGAGATTAGATAGAAAGGAACCATTTCTAATGTGTCCTACCTAAGTGTGGTAATGTAGCAATAATTATGATTCCTAGTCTTCATCCTATCTGATCAGAGGGGGAAAAAATGAATTTACAGAGATCCCCTTACTTACTCTCATGGAACTTCTCTGAAATAGCTAGAGATGGGGCATATTTTTCTATTATTTATATTTGAGAAAATAAAGGACTGAGTCGGGGAGATTCAGGCGACCTGTCTCCTAAGAGTTATCATATCCATCCATCCACAAGTGAACACGGTACAACCAACTGAGTTATATTTCAATTTATTTTAAAGATGGGGCTTGGGAACGATTCACAAGTGATAAGGCAGAGACCCTCAGGGGTATGCTTTGCCTCTCAGATTCCCTTTGAAATAATATTGGAAGAAAGGAAAACCTGCATCCACCCTAGAAAACAAACCAAAGCACCACCCGCATGCCAGAGCCTTGGAGAGACTCTTCCCACACACAATGCAGGATGGAGCAGCACGAAGGAAGTGAGGACACCAACTCATAATTTTTCCTTGAGAGAAAATCTGGTGTCCCCAGGAACACCAGAGACCCCCAGCAAAGGCCAACACTCCTCGCTAACTTAGAGGGATGAGGGAAGGAGAGAGGGTAAGACTCCGAGCACATTTCTTCACTCCCAAATGAGCCCTGGTAAGCAGGAACATAGGGCAGCCCTGGGGATGGTGAGCAGCTAGTATTAGCATTGACTATGCACTCAGGTGGGTCTAGATATGAATCCCAGCTCCACCACCTACTAGTTCAAGGACTTTGAACACACTATTAAACTTCCCTAAGCCTCCATTTTCTCCTCTGCCAAACTGGCTAATAACTGTGCCTTTTCCACAGTATTGCTGTGAGGATTAAATGAGATGAGACTGTAAAGTGCTTAAAATAGTCCCTGCAAGTGCTCATCTAGAGATGATGATGATGGTGATGAACATGATAATGATGATGATGATAGTGCGCCGATGGATATGATCATTATGGTGATGGTGGTGGACATGATAGTGATGATGATAGTAATGGTGGTAGATGTGATGGGGATGGGCTGTGATGGTGACAGATATGGTGATGGATATGATGATGGTGACAGATATGATGATGGTGATAGATATCATGACGATGATGGTGATGGATATGATGATGATGATTAGTTGTGAAACTGGAATTTAAGGTTTGGCAAAAGATAGCTAAAGCTTTTGAAAAGCTTCACCTATTTTATATATTCTTATTCTTTGATCCAGTAATTCTAATGATTGGAAATATTCTTTTGGAAAGAGAGAAAGAAACAAGAGAATTTAAACATACAGTTTCGTTGTAATTAGAAAAACAGTAAAAAGCTAAATACATAACACAGCAGAAGTTTTGAAAAATAATCTGTGTAAATAAAGTGATATTGATAGATTGGTCCCGATTATGGACAGACTGGAGAAGCAGGCTGTCGGAACAGGGAAATTGGAGATGCTGGATAAATGAATGACATCCCTACCTGCTACACTTCCAGATAACAATCCCTTCTCCACCCACACAGGAGACAGGAAGTTTATCCTCTGTAAAAACTGAATGAGAGATGTTCCAAACTCAGGGATAGCAGGCAAGGGAGAGGTGCTGGAGTGAAACAGGACAAAGAGGGTTACATATCAAGCTATGCTAATGACCCCACCCTCCTCTCTCACTGCCCTCCAAGAGCGCTCGAAGCCAGGCTTGTTCTGCCTAGTATGAAATTGGAGTCTTTTCTGGGAGAATCTGAACTGCTCAGGGAAAATTCTACATCCAAAGGCATTTGGAGGCCTTAAAAAAAAAGTCAGTTCAGAGTTTCCCATTTTTCCAACATGAAGACTACAGCACAGAAAAGAAAAGAGAAGAGAAAGCAAGAAAAAGATGGGGCCGGTCTGGTGGCGCAGCTGTTAGGTTCCCACGTTCCGCTTCTCAGTGGCCTGGGGTTCGCCGGTTCGGATCCCAGGTGTGGACACGGCACCGCTTGGCAAACGCCATGCTGTGGTAGGTGTCCCACGTGTAAAGTAGAGGAAGATAGGCATGGATGTTAGCTCAGGGCCAGTCTTCCTCAGCAAAAAGAGGAGGATTGGCAGTAGTTAGCTCAGGGCTAATCTTCCTCAAAAAGAAAAAAAGAAAGAAAAAGAATCTGGCAGAAAGAGAAGTAGTGCAAGTATCAGAAATACAGTCTTGGCATCTACAGTGGCCTCCAAGATTGATACTGCACTGTTAGAGATGTGTCACCAGCACTCTACACTGAGACCTTTCTACTCCGTGAAACCAGACGTACTAACAGAGGATTTAAAATGAATTGTTTCCTCACTATATGATTCAGTGTTAACTAATGCCATGTGTTGCACTGTCTAAAATTATCTTTTCGCTCTCTGAAATTATAGACGTGGCCCCCTTCTTGCAAGTGCTGGCCTGGGCACTAATATTCCCTCGTAGCAACCTTGAGCCATTGTCCTCCACCAACATATCCCAGCCAGGAGCTCAAACTCGATTTCTGTGTTCTGGGTAACTGGAATTAAAGGCAGTAGAACTAGAGTATATGCCTGATGTCTGGCATATTCGATGCTGATATCAGCTGGCATAGAAGCAGCAGCCTTCAAAACTCTCGAACGAGCTAATGGTACTGATCAGGACCAGTCCCACGAGTAGCAAGTTTAGTAAACTGATGGTGACTCAAACAGCTAACTTCACCTGCTCCTTTTTAAGACGACCATTACTAAGGTGTCCACAGATCAGCAATGTATTTACTTGTTTAAACACGTAATTGTTTGACATTCCCTCCCAATTATTATACGAGATTGTGTGTGTGTACAGTGTTTCCAGGGTTTGAAGAGATTAAGAAGGGGCCTGCCGGGTGGCACGGTGGTTAAGTGCACATGTTCCACTTTAGCTGCCCGGGGTTCGCTGGTTCTGATCTAGGTGTGGACATGGCACCGCTTGGCAAAAGCCATGCCGTGGTAGGCGTCCCACATATAAAGTAGAGGAAGATGAGCACAGATGTTAGCTCAGGGCCAGTCTTCCTCAGCAAAAAGAGGAGGACTGGCAGCAGATGTTAGCTCAGGGCTAATCTTTCTCAAAAAAAAAGATTAAGAAAAATCTGAGATTTATTATTTTTAATAACAATAAATTACAAGAAACTTTTACTCTATCCAAATTGGGGTAAGTGCTATCAAAGTTAATAGCTGTCACTTTCTATTATCATAAATTCTTTAACATTAGGACAACATTGCTTTAATAAATGGCCTTTTTATGATTTAAAAAAACGTCTTCCAATGATATATATACACTGTTGTCAGAAATGTTGTGGCCAGAAATAGAAATGACACAAAGTCCAAAGACTAAGTAGGTTGCAAACTGCTCTCCTGTTTGCTTGGGAAGAACAATTCCTCTTTCCCCATCGCTGCCCTCCTGGAGAGGCACCGATGCTCTCTGAGAACGAGTTACCGCCATAACGCACTGCATCCAGCGCCAGGGAGACCCGGCTCTGCACTGGATACTGGACCAGATGCGGGGGCGCGGCGGCCTAGAAGGAGCAATTCCCGAACTCGAGGAAGTGAAAGTTCTGTGCCTCTCCCTCCTCCACGTCTATGGATCCAGGACACAGGAGAAAAGAAACCACCCCACTGCCACCCGCAGCCCCACCCTGTTTTGTTCAAAGCTGCTCTGTTCCCACAGGATACGCTGACTGCCATGTCACTCTAGCTTATCCATGTTTTAAAGCTGAAATCAAACTGGTCACTCAATTCCCCCACACTTTTCAAACGGACACAAAGAATCGAGCTGAACCACTGTCAGGGCACTCCCTGGCCTGGGGAACCACATCCCAGCGGGAGAGGAGAGCCCCCTCTCGGAAACAGGCCAGGATCTCTGGCTCAACGTCCCAGCCGGTTCCAGGCCCTTCCTTCGGGAGAAGACGTGGGGCAGGGGCGCGGGAAACCTGTCGCTCTGGGCACTAAGAGGAAGCTGGGGGTTGGCCAGTGGGGGATAAAGACAAAGTTGGGGGGCGAACACTACTCGGAGGCAGCCCCTTCTGGTCCCCTGTGCCGCGTCATGACCTCAGCTGGGTGGCCTGTGACAGACGGGGCGTCTCCCATATGTCACAACCCAAAGGTCCCTTCACCTCCGTCCCCTCACGTTTCCGCAGAGCAGGGCCTGCGGAAGGAGAGGGAGCGCCGAGGTCCCCGCGTGACAGGCCAGCTCCCACGGCGCGCGGGGTGGCCCAGGGCAGGGGGCCAGGAGCCGCCACCAAGGGCACAGCCGCGACAGGCAGAGACGCAGCGACGACAGCCCGGAGTGCAGGCTCCCCTCAGACACTCTAAGGTGGGGATCACGGTGCAAAACTGCAGAGACGATGGCTAATGTCACACAGAGGGAGGCGAGGAGACAAACATGACATTGAAACCAGGAACTCTCGGCTCTGACGTCACCTAAGCTCAGGTGTGAAAAGGCCATTCTCCCCTTTGCCAGAGGGGCTTAGAAGCCGCCTGCGCCGATTACTTCACCCCAGACCACTTCCCCGCCCCGGGCCAGACGTCGTGTCCGGGCTCATCCTCCGACAGCCCCTGGACACCAAGCCCTGGGGGCGGGGCAGAGCAGAGCGCTGCGGGCCAAGCGCGAGTGAGAGAGGAAGGAGAGGATGAAGGAAAGCCCGGTTCTCGATGAGCAGGGCCAGGCCACCGCAAAGCGACCCTGGGGACAGGTCTGCTCGCCCGAGCATCACCGCCGCCCTCCCTGCCCGTCCCACGGGGGCCTCGCCGCCTCGGCCGCAGGACAAGCGGGACAGCTGCCAGCCCCGGTGCAGTCGTCTTCACGAACGACTGCGTCGACGGCGTCAGGATTAGAATGCCTGCAGTTGTGGATATGCTTTTAATTTGCGTGATTACTTCTCCTGGAGTCTGGCAACGTATTCACAGACTTGATTCCTCCTGAAGGCTACTCAGAAAACGGTTCTAATTAAGCCCTGATGTAGCATGAGGAAAACCCAGAGGAAGGCACAGAGGAGCTCTGCCTCCCAGGGCTCCATCTTCCCACACGCCCCACACAAAGAAAAGCCACACAGTTTTCCCAGCCAGACGGGGAGAAAGCAGAGATGATCAGCTCTGTTTTGCTCCATTCAGGCAGCTGACTGCTGTGTGAAACAGACAACCGGGTCCAGGTGAGCAGAGCTTGCCCAGGAGAGGTAAGCCCAGGGAAGCGCTGCAACAGCCCGCCTTCCCGTCCCACAATGTCGGTTCACTTCAGGCCCCAAACACAGGCCTCCCCCGCCTCTTGGGTCTGGGCCCAATCCACAGGAAACCTCTCTTGATTAGACTCCCACTGAGCCTGGGGTTCAACTTTCCATCTTTCATTCCAACCCACACACCCGCCACTCCAACAGCGGAGTCAGGGGGCCCTTTCAAACAAACTCGCCCACCCACAAGCACTGTGAGCATGCCACAAAGCTCATGCTAAGAATCAACCCTGCCTTTTTCTTGGAATCAAGAAATTATCCTTTGAACCGCCAGGGAATATTCTCTAACAGCAGATTAATCCTTATTCAGTTTCGACAGTCAAAATTCAGGGGTCAATTAAACAGAGCCAAGCCCTGATGCCTTAATCTACTTTCTGAGCATTTATATGCATTGCCTGAAGAGGGTAGAGGATTCTGTTGGCCTCATCTAGATGGTATTGCAGGAAATCACACTGGCCTTCCAGAGCCTTCCTCTTCCTAGGTTTTCCTACAGTCCAGCACAAGGCGGGTTTCAACCCTCTCCCTTGCAAGATCGACCTAAGCAAAATGATTCAGACACTCTAACTACTTTGAATGAATTGGTCACAGTCACAAGACACATCTGGATTATTTCCTTTTAAAATACTTCCCAACTGAAATGGGATCCAGATGTTATAAGCAGATGTATATCCAGTCCCCTTCCTAGGTGGTACCTACGTAATGAAGTCTCAACTTACTGTGACTTCTGTGTGTACTTCTTTCCCCTAGAATGTAAACTCCTCCAGGCCTGGTGCAGACTGCTTGCCCATGGCCCTGAGCACAGTGCTTGGCCCATAGCTGGTGCTTAAAAGCTGGTCCAATAAATGAAACAAGAAATAAACACAATGAGGAAGGTTCAAAAGTATCAGATTAAGTACCAGTCAATGTCAGGAACAAAATGTTTCCTGTACAAAGTTATACAGATGGATTTAGATTTGGAAAATCTTAATCCACTTGTTAACTAAGGCTATTCAACAAGCTAACTGCCAGTTTTTTGTTTTTTTTTTTTGGTAACAGCTGGCTATTTCTATTTGAATGGTTCTTTACATCAAAACTTTACAAGAAATCTTTCTTAGATGATAAACTATGAAGATAGCGCTTTATAGTTCAGAAATTCTAACCACTCTTTAAGACCCAACTCAAATGCTGGTCACATTTATTGAGCGCTTACTGTGAGCACTTTGTCTTCACAACTCTCTGTGGTAGGTTCTGAGAGCATCCCAGTTTCATGGGAGGAAACTGGCTGAGCTGTGCCTTGGGCCTCCCTGACCTCTCCAGTGGAAAGTATTCGCTTCCTCTTCTGAAATCCTCATTAGCATGTTTTGTGCTTCTCTTATGAAACATGTCATATTCTCCCACGTACATGTAACAATTCAGGCATCGTCCCAGCCCCTCTGCTCCACTGTAAGCTCCCTGAAGTGCTGCTATGTTATTCCAATGATACTCCCACGGCAGGTCCAGCAACTGCGTATCAGAATCACCTGGGAAGTTGTTGAAACACAACACAACAGAGGCCTGAGCCTCACCCCCTGGAGCTTCCGGTCTTGGCTGACGCTCTGGGAACCTTTATTTTCAGAAAGCCGTCCAAATGCTTTTGACACACAGCAGGTTTGAGGACCACTGTCTTATTCAACCAGCTCCCTGCCTGGCACATTGTGGGTAACGAATAAGACTTATCAAATGAATACGTGGCTTAATGACTGGCCATTATTATGGGATGCCATTCAAAATAGATACAACTGTTTTTCAAGTGGACACAGAACTACCCCCACCCTAACTCTGCCAACCCCTCAGCCTGTCTCCTACCACTCCCTCCCTGCCCCCTTCCCTCATTCAGCTCCAGCCACATGGGCCCTTGGACTGCTCCTCAGTTGTGCCAAGCCATCTGTCTGAAACCTCCTTACCCTAGATTTTCATAGCTTGTTCCTCCTCTTATTCAGGTCTCTTCCCAAAAGTCATCTCCTCAGAGACTGACCTGAGAGAGCTCTGACCGCCCTACCTGAGCTACAGCACCCACTCCATCACTCTATAGTATGACAGTCCTTTATCAACATTCTCATAGCCCAACACTGACATTACAGTATACCTACTGTATACGGGCTGTTTCTTCCCCCTTAGAATGCACACTTCCAGAGGCTATGGATTCTCTCAGGAAAGCAGACAAGCCTCTCCTACTCTTCAGGCCTTGTTTGACGTGTTTCAGAGAAGCCCTGTCTCATTGTGACGGAAAGGAGGGCCCAGCAGACTTTCCGGGTTCCTTCCAGGATCCAAAGTGCTAGAAACTGAATTTTACAGATAGAAAAAAGCTCAGCCATCATCTAATGCAGGAGTTCTTCTTAATCTGGGATCCATGAGTCCCTGCAGATTTATAAACTTCCTCAAATTGATGAGAAATTTCCTCTGCATGCATATGCACAATTTGCTGCGGAAAGACTCCATAGCTCTCATCAGAGTCTCAAAGGAATTTTATTTCTCAAACAAAAAGTTAAAAGTCATCTCTGCACAATCCTTCATTGTGGTAAGGAAACTGAGGCCTCCAAAGAAAGAACTTACGTAAAGTCATACAGCTGGTTAGTGACAGAGTTCTGGGCAGAAGCCACATTTGCTGATTCCTAAGCAGTCTCTACCTGACGCCCCCCCCCCCACCCCCCGCCTTCAATGTTCCCTTAGAAGGAGGGGATCCTCCCCTCACGAGGCCAGATTGCCATCCTGGACCAGTGGGCACTCAGTGCAGCTACTTGACCGTGTGTATGACTAAGCCTTGGGCAAAAACAGCTGAGGCATGCCCACCCCCTTCCTAACAACTTAGTTATTCACGAGTTTGCGTGTGTGAGAACATCAGACAGGGAGGAAGGCTGAAATCTGCCCTAAGCCTTTTTCAAATGGCATTTCATACGAACGCAATACAGGGCATCTTCACAGACCCTCACTCAGCAGATGCTCTCAGCAAATAAAGAACTCCTTCTCTTCCCTGCTGCTATGGCTCCAGTTTTCCCATGATTTTCTATAATGTAAGTGCCAACGAAGTATCACCCCGCCACATGGCCTACTGGCTATTCTTTCAACATCGTGGATCCCAAACCAGCCCTGCTAGAATGAAAAAAATAACATTCACAAGCCATTTGGGAGAAGTGCAGAGAGAGAGGGCATGCAAATAAATAATGGACGGGGCATTTTTTATTTTTTTTTGAGGTAACACTGGTTTATAACGTTACATGAATTTCAGGTACATATCATTATATTTTGATTTCTATATAAACTACATCATGTTCACCACCAAAAATGTAGTTGCCATCTGTCACCATACACATGTGCCCTTTATCCCTTTTACTGCCACTCCCACCCCTTCTTTCCCTCTGGTAATCACCAATCTGTTCTCTATATCCATGTCTGTCTATCTTCCATATATGAGTGAAATCGTACGGTATTTGACTTTCTCTGTCTGACTTATTTCGCTTAGCATTAATACCCTCAAGGTCCATCCATGTTATTGCAAATGGCAAGACTTCATCCTTTTTTGTGGCTGAGTAGTATTCCATTGTGTATATATACTACATCTTCTTTATCCATTCTTCTGTTCATGGGCACTTAGGTTGTTTCCAAGTCTTGGCTATTGTGAATAATGCTGCAATGAACATAGGGGTACATGTACCTTTATGCCTTAGTGTTTTCGTGTTCTTTGGATAAATACCCAGAAGTAGAATAGCTGGATCTTATGGTAGTTCTATTTTTAATTTTCCGAGGAATCTCCATACTGTTTTCCATCATGGCTGCACCAGTTTACACTTGACAGGGGCCTATTTTAGCCTCAATCAGAAGCACATGACTTGTCTTCTACTTTTCAGAGTCTCGCTGTATTCATGGAAGGCTCTGCAAGGTACTCTGAGGTGCCACATCAACTTTTTCAGTGAGGCCATTACTTTGCAAGGAACAGAGACCCACTCAAGTTACCTCAGGAAAGGGACGTTTGGACCTGGAATTGGAGAGCTGCGGGGAACAAGGACAGCTCTTGGGCTGTCTGGTTTCTCTCCACAACTGCTCCCTTCTCTCTAGCAATCAGCCTCTTCAGTTTCCAAATGGTTTTTTCATTCATAACTTCGGCTGCCATGTGACTTCAGTTTGCCAGGGACTCCACTCTCTCAAATGGCATCCCTTTAGCTTTTGCCTCTGTGGCAAAACATATTTTGAGGTTCTTTCATTCACACTCCCAAGACAGGGAATCTGATTGTCTCTGCTTATTTTTTTGTGACAAGACATATGTCATTGTCCAGATTACAGGATGGCCTCCCTGGGGTAGTGTAGCCACCCATACACTGATCAGTGGTGGCCACAGGTGTCAGACATGGTGTAAAACATGGCTCCCTAGGCCTTTCCTAGGTCTTCTGCGGAGGCTGTGGCCAGACAGATACAGTGACTATCTGTCCTACGGGCACTAAGCCAGGCTGTTTAACAGTGTGCTGGAGCAGGCTTGGACTGACATATAAGAGGCAATATTAAATTTTCAAGAATTTTGTGAGCTATTTGTTAATCCACAGGTTTGATATTGTCCCCAGTGGGAATACCAGAGACACTGGCAAATGCTACAAACTAGGGCATTTTTAGCCGGGGAGCTACTTTACCATCACACCACTGCAGCGTTAACAGTTAAAGAGGAAGAAAAAAAAAGTCAAGGTAGACAAGGTTCCCCAACCCAGCCTTTGCTCCAGCCAGAATGGAGCTTCCTCCTTCTTCGCTTGACACCAATACCTGCCTTATAGCCAGTGCACGTGCTGAGCAGTATCCCAACCTTCCCAACCTGAATGCCCAGCTCAGTAGAGTTCAACTTCTTCCCTGCAGCCTCCCCAATTCAGTCAGAACAACCTCTGCTTCTCTAAACTCCTGGAACCCAAAGTGCACTTCCTGTGTGCCCTTTCCCGCCCAGCCTTCCGCTATAGTTATTTCTGGCTTCCTACCTTGGGGCCCTTTAATTCATCATAAACTTCCCATGAAGTGGATCCTCTCCTCTGGATCCTCCCAAGCGCTGAGCATATACCTGCTCCTCAGCACACGGTGAATGAATACAGAAGATTTATTTCCACGAGTCTGCCAATAACACATCTCTCCCTCACCTTCGTGCACCTACAATTCCAGACCCGCTATCTCACGAGTTCGCCAACAGCTTTGAGCACCTGACACCGAATCAGCAACAACAGGATTCAAGTCTGCAAGGCGCTAAAGGCAGGTAACCGGGGTGTGCGTGTGAATGACTTTCACTAGATCCAAACGCCTGTGAGAGAAGGTAAAAGCCAGGGATTAACCTTTGATCTGGCAACAGCAGACTCCTACTTCAAACCACACTCAATCCCCTAGTAAAACCAATCTTCCTTTAAGGCTTTGGGAAAGACAACTTGGAGCGTTAGGGAAAAATCTCAGAACCAGAAACCAGATGAACAAGATCACAAGTTCACCGTCAAGCACAGAAAATTAGTTCTCCATGTTATGGATCACTTAACCAGCCTGAAGAACACATAAAAGCCGCCAAGAAGTTGGAAGGAAAACTATCAGGTTACAATCGGCATGTGAAGAAAAAAGCCATGAAGAAATGGACTTCTTGGCCCCAAAGCTTTTTTTAGAGAAAACCTCCTGAGTCAGTCTTGAGGCAGAAAGTTCAATGGCATGTCAACTTTAGATCTTGAAATTCTTTGGTCAATGGATTTGGTTTTAGTGGTACTGCTGAATTAATTCGTAGAAATTTTCAAAACTTGAAAATTCTTCACACTGAGAATCTGGATGGTAGTAGAAAATATTATCTCTGTTTTACAGATGGAAAAACTGAGCTAAAGAGAGTCAAGTCACTTGATTGTGTCTGTAATAGAGATGGAAATACAAGCCCGGCTTCCTAATCCTGGAGTCAAGACTTCTCTGTTGGTTTCATTCCACCCATCATCCCTCCAATCGTAAATGCCCCAGAACATAAAACACAAGTGACCTTTATGACGGGGATAATTCCTGAAGCTTAATCCAAACACACGGTGTTAAAAACTAGTAAAAAAATTCTCAGAACTAAAGCAGACAAAAGAACACGACAGAGTGACTATTTCAGCAAGAAAAAAAAGCCCTCTAATCTTCTAAAAGTATAAAACCCTGCCACTCAAGGCTGCTGATAAAGACATAATTTGAAGATAAGGACCTATTATGGTAGAACACATGTTTCATTTAAGATATCATTTATATTTCCTCCATCTGTCATTTCTTGATGGGAGCCGTTTTAGGGGGCTAGGACCACAGTGGGGCTCTACTTCCCCTAAGGTTTTGTAACTGTTAAGCTAAAGCCTCCTCAGCATGGAATTTTGCCCCCCGGGATCTAAAAGAAATCAAACCAAAAGTAAAGAAGGGAAAAAAGAAAACAAATGAAAGCAAAAATCCACGTATCCACGTGTCCTCCCTGGCACACTATGATCCGATCCTTGAAATTTAGTCCTTTGGGCCACAGGCAAGGGGCTCTCTGTTTTCCTGCTCTAAAATCTGTCCTCCTGTCACTGTATTAAATCAGAATCAAAATGCCACCAAAGGAGAAAGGGGATGGGATTAAGGTCTGCTTCATGGAGTGTGCCATTTGCTTCTGAAATGAATCGTGTTCTCAAAATCTGAACTGAGCAAGCAGACTCATATCTAATTCAGGAAGGAAAATATAAAAGACAGATTCAAAATTTCCAAGGCTGTTGGCTTGGATCAGAGCTCAAACATGAAAAGAATTCTTCTACAGACTCCATTTGTGAGTTTACGAAGAGACTTCCCTGAGGCTACCAAGCAATTTGAAAACAAGCTTGAGTGGCAATCCTCACATTTCCAAAGATCAACTGTACCAGCCTCTCCTGAGGCATGTGAGGTTCTTCTGAAAAATGATTCCAGATTATTCTATATGCAGACAACTCCACAACACAAGTAGGCATTAGTCTTCTTTCAGTAAGGCTATAGCGCCACAAGATAATCATTCAGGATTCTGTCCTCAGTGGATTCCTATTTTCAGATTCTATGATAATCTGTGTGGTAGAACCAGAAATGGCTGGCCTAGGGCTACTGGTCAGAAACGTCTCTGAGTTCATGAGACTGGAGACGATGTATCTCTCAGCACGCAATCAGGCCAAAGGTAAGGAAACCAGCCTTTATAAAGCCTTAATGCTGTCTACGTATTTTCCATCCATTCCTTACCTATATAATCCTCACAACCACCCCATGAGCCACTGGAACAGAGCAGGTGCTCAGAGAATGTGCACCTCCTCTGAGCGCTAAGTTAGCCACGCTGAGTGGGGATTCAAATTCCAGTTGTCCTGACTCAAAACATCAATGTTAATCAGTCAGTTATGTGTGAATTTATTATTTATTTATACCTCTTAGGATCCCAGGCCATTCTGAGCCAGTGAGTGAGAGCTACCCCAAAAGCACAGGAACAGAAAACAAAAAGTCCCATCACCCAGAAACCCGAAGGAATTCAACCATGTTCCACGGAGATTCCTGTAAGATGGGGCCGTTTCAGACCTTAAGGGCTTTGACATTGGAAATATACTAGAATCTAGTCTGGACCTTTGAGCATAGATTCAGAGCTAACCAACATTAACAACTTAATCAACTCCGCTCTGCAAACAAGGGTGCCTGATTGCCAGGCCGGTGGACTGTCAGGCAGGCTCCCGCCTAGCAAACTTTCAGATAATGACTGTGTACTGCCTACTGTACCAGGAAGTGTGCTAATCTTACTCCTACCTTCTCTCTTGGCTTAGAGCCTTATATGATTTCACAAATGCAAAGAGTAATAAAAGTTAGTAAGCTCAAAATTCTGAGCCACAAGAAGCTGCTCTCCACAACTCCGCTCTGCAGCAAGTGGCTCTTGACAATTCCGATTTTAAGCACGGCTTGGCCACAGGCATGAACTACAGTCTGTAGGCACATGGTTCCCATGTTAGCTTACCACGTGGCACCGAGCAAATCAACACCTGCGTTTCAACCTTCTTCAGTACATGATTTGCAGAACATGATTTATTTTTTTTAAAGGCATATCATATTAGTGATGCCGTCAGACTATAGAAATAATTATATATAAATGTTCTGTTTCTTTACTGAAATGTTTAATTTTATGTAATTCAAGACCAAGTCTTGGGGCCAGCCCCGTGCCCAAGTGGTTAAGTTCACGTGCTCTGCTGCACTGGCCCAGGGTTTCGCCGGATCGAGTCCTGGGAGCAGACATGGCACTGCTTGTCAGGCCATGTTGAGGCTGTGTCCCATATGCCACAGCTAGAAGGACCTGCAACTAAGATACACAACTATGTTCCGGGTGGCTATGGGGAGGTAAAGCAGGGAAAAAAAAAAAGATTACAAAAGTTTTTTAGCTCAGGGGCCAGTCTTTAAAAAAAAAAAAAAAAAAAAGACCCAGTCTTGTGTACGGCACCGAACTGTCCACTACCTTATCAAAATGACAATGACATCATACTCTATTGCCTTTGAACAGATGGAGAAGTCCAAGTCTGAGACTAATGCTTTATCCACCATAAAATAACCATTTAGATCCTAAAAGTGACCAACAAATTAAAATGAATAACATGTGATTCTACGAGTGTTAAATTTCAGGATTATAAAGAGATGAGACTAACATAAACCTGAAAATTCCATTTTGCCCTTAACTGAAGCAAAATCTTGGATTTGGTTTTTGATTATGAACCAAGAGACAGAGTGTGTCATAAGTAATTAACTGAATGGCAGAAAGCAAAGTATATTAAATTACAGATGGTCCTGCAGAATACAGGAACATCGTATAGTTAGATTTTTGCTAGAATATGCAAGAGTCAGCACAGGCTGAGAGCAGGGTGGAAGACCTACTTGCCAAACCAGCCAAGACATCCTGTGCGATTTGGGGCAAACCACCAAAATGGTCTGTTTCAGTTGCTGGATCTCTAAAGCACAAGTCACAATAGCTGCTGCCTCTAATAGTAATAGGATTATTAAATTCAATTTATTTATTTGTTTAAATTGGTAATCCATTCACGAGCACAAACTCTAAAAGGGGCAAAAATATTTAATAAAAACTCTACATCTGACACCTAGTCCACCATTCCCTTCCAGGAAACAATGAATGGATTTCTTATGTACACTTTCAAAAACCAGCTAGCATTCACAAGTACACACAAACAGACACTTCTCTTTGTCTGTTGTAGTTAGTGCCTAGCAGGGTACCTGACGCATAGTGGGTACCATATAAATATTTGTTTAATGAATGAGATTACTACTATATACACTTTTTGCATCTTGCCCTTTTACTTAAATCTATCTTGGAAACAGACCATATCAATGTATATAGAGCTGCCTCATTCTTTTTCAAAATTTTTATTTAAGTTTAACATACTTATATAAAGTACACATACTATACATGTACAGTTCACTAAATTTTCATCAACTGGATGCATCCACCTAACCGGTACCCAGATCAAGAAACAGAACAAACATTACCAATAACCTAAAGGCCCGGCTCATCCTCCTTCCCAGCACATCCACCACCCCGCACCCTGCAGAGCTCTAGGGTAACCTCCATCCTGACTTCTAAAACAGATTAGCTTTGCCTGTATTGTATGTATAGACACTGAACAGCACAGTATGTACTCTTTTGTGTTTGCCTTCTTTTACTTAGCCTTCTATTTGTGACATTTATCCATGTTTTTGCATGTACGTGGAAATCACTCATTCTCATTGCCCTATAATATCTCTTTTTGTGAAATTTATACCACACAGGATTTATACATCCATTCAACTGTTGATGGGCATGTATGTGGTTTCCAATTTGGGGCCATCTTGAATAACGTACTATGAACATTTTGCACGTCTTTTTGTGGAAATGTATTTTCAACTCTCTAAGAGCGGAACTGCAGGACCACAGGGTAGGTGTATGTCTAACTTTCCTAGGAACTGTTAAACAGTTTTCCAAAGTGGTTGTACCAATTCACCCTCCCACAGTGCATAAGGCTTCCTATTGCCACACATTTTCACCAACACTTGGTAATTTCCCTTTGTTTCTTTTTTAGTTTAGCCCTTCTGGTGGGGTTATAGTAGTCTGGCATTGTGTTTGCATCTCCCTGATGACAAATGGAGATCAGCACCCTTCCATATGTTTATTGGACATTTGGATATCATTTTTTGTGAAGTGTCTATTCAAATCTTTTGCCTATTTTTCTATTGGGTTATTATTTCTCTTACTGATTTATAGTCCTTTACGTATTCATAATATGCTATATTGGTCAGACTCATGTATTGAAAATGTCTTCTTCCACTTGGTAGGCTGCCCTTTTAATCTTTTTAAGAGTGTTTTTTGGTGAACAGAAGTTCCTCATTTTAATAAGACTCAGTATAAATTTTTTCTTTTTTTCTTTGTTTTTTTTTTTGAGGAAGATCAGCCCTGAGCTAACTACTGCCAATCCTCCTCTTTTTGCTGAAGAAGACCGGCCCTGAGCTAACAACCATGCCCATCTTCCTCTACTTTATATGTGGGATGCCTACCACAGCATGGCATGCCAAGCAGCGCCATGTCCACACCTGGGATCCGAACCGGCAAACCCCAGGCCACTAAGAAGTGGAACATGCGCCACTGGGCCAGCCCCTAAATTTTTTTCTTTTACACTTAGTGTTTTTTGTGTCCCTTTAAGAAATTTCTGTTGCAGATGACATGATTTTATATATAGAAAACCCTAAAGAATCCATCAAAACTATTAGAAATAATAAACAAATACAGTAAAGTTGCAGGGTACAAAACCAACATACAAAAATCAGTTGCATTTGTATACACTAACAACAAACTAGCAAAATGAGAAATGAAAACAATCCCATTTACAACTGCAACAAAAAGAGTAAAACACCTAGAAATAAATCTAACCAAGGGGGTGAAAGACTTGTGCACCGAAAACTATAAGACACTGTTGAAAGAAATTGAAGAAGACACATAGAAATGGAAAGATACTCCATGCTCATGGATTGGAAGAATTAACATAGTTAAAATGTCCCTATTACCTAAAGCAATCTACAGTTTCAATGCAATCCCTATCAAAATCTCAATGACATTTTTCATGGAAATAAAACAAAGAATCCTAAAATTTATATGGAGCAACAGAAGACCCCAAATAGGCAAAGCAATCCTGAGAAAAAAGAACAAAGCTGGAGACATCACACTCCCTGACTTCAAAATACACTACAAAGCTATAGTAATCAAAACAGCGTGGTACTGGCAGAAAAACGGACACACAGATCAATGGAACAGAATTGAAAGCCCAGAAATAAAGCCACACATCTACGGGCAGCTAGTCTTCGACAAAGGAGCCAAGAATATACAATGGAGAAAGGAAAGTCTCTTCAATAGATAGTGCCGGGGAAACGAGACAGCCACATGCAAAAGAATGAAAGTAGACTACTATCTTACACCATACACGAAAATTAACTCAAAATAGATTAAGACTTGAATGTAAGACCTGGAACCATAAAACTCCTAGATGAAAACACAGGCAGTACGCTCTTTGACATTGGTCTTAGCAGTATCTTTTTGAATATGTCCCCTCAGTTAAGGGAAACAAAAGCAAAAAAACAAATGGGACTACATCAAACTAAAGATTTTCTGCACAGCAAAGGAAATCCATCAACAAACCGAAAAGACAACAGACTGACTGAGAGAGGATATTTGCAAATCATACATCTGATAAGGGGTTAATAGCCATAATAGATAAAGAATTCACACAAGTCAACAGCAAAAAAAACCCCAAACAACTAAATTAAAAAATGGGCAGAGGATGTGAACAGATATTTTTCCAAAGAAGATATATAGATGATCAATAGGCAAATGAAAAAATGTTCAACATCACTAATTATTAGGGACATGCAAATCAAAAGTATAATGAGATATCACCTCATGCCCATCAGAATGGCTATTACTAAAAAGACAAGAAATAACAAGTGTTGGAGAGGATGTGGAGAAAAGGGAACCCTTGTACACTGTAGTGGAAATGTAAATTGTTGCAGCCACTGTGGAAAACATTTTGGAGATTCCTCAAAAAATTAAGAGTAGAATATGATCTAGTTATTCCACTTCTGGGTATTTATCCAAAGAATACAAAAACACTAATTCGAAAAGATACATGCACCCCCATGTTCACTGGAGGATTATTCACAATAGCCAAGACTTGGAAACAATCTTAGTGCCCATTGACAGATGAATGGATAAAGGAAATGTAGCATATATATACAATGGAATACAGTCATGTGCTGCATAATGACGTTTGGGTCAACAATGGACCACATATAGGACAGGGGTCTCATAAGATTAGTACCATACAGCCTCGGTGTGTAGTAGGCTATACTATCTAGGTTTGTGTAAGTGCACTCCATGATGTTTGCACGACAACAAAATCATCTAATGACGCATTTCTCAGGACCTACCCCCATCATTAAGCAACATATGATATACTACTTAGCCATAAAAAAAGATGAAACTTTGCCATTTGTGACAATATGGATGGACCCTGAGGGTACTATACCAACTGAAATAAGTCAGACAGAGAAAGACAAATGTGTATGACTTCACTCATGTGTAGAAGATAAAATAAACAAACACAGAGATAAGGAGAACAGATTAGTGGTTACCAGAGGGGAAGGAGGTGGGGGAGGGCGAAATGTAAAGGGTACATCTGAACAGTAACGGACGGAAACTAGAGTTTTGGTGGTGAACATGATGTAGTGTATAGAAAAGTCAAATTACAATGATGTACATCTGAAACCTATATAATGTTATAAATGTTACCTCAATAGAAAAAAGAAAAAAGAAATCTCTGCCTACTGCAAGGTCAAGAGGATGTTCTCTTGTGCTTTCTTCTAAAAGCTGTCACTGTTTTACCTTTCATACATTTGGAAACAATTGTTTATAAGGCATAAATAGGTAGCAGTCCAGCATATTTTTTCAATATAGATAATTACTTTACTCAGCACCATTTTTGAAGGGGTCATCCTTTAACCACTGCATGCCACTGTTATCTTTCTCAAACAATTTGTCTATCATTGAGCCTCATTCTTCTTAATAGCTGTATAGTATTCCACTGTATGCATGTGCCACAAATTACTAAACCCATTTCGAATTGATTGACATTTAGGTTGCTTTCATGCTTTTGCTGTAACATTGTAATGAATAATCTTGTCCATGTATCATTCCCCACATGTATTAGTGAGTCTGTCGGACAAACTCATAGAAATGAAATTGCTAAGTCAAAGGGTATGCGCACTTTAAATGTAATCAATATTTGATAGAAGTTTCGATCGATTTTACCAATTCTTTTTTTTTCCTTTTTTTCCCATAGCCCCCCAGTACACAGTTGTGTATTTTTAGTTGTGGGTCCTTCTAGTTGTGACATGTGGGATGCCACCTCAGCATGGCTTGATGAGCAGTGCCATGTCCGCACCCAGGATTCAAACCCACGAAACCCCGGGCCACCGAAGTAGAGCGCACGAACTTAACCACTCAGCCACGGGGCCGGCCCCCCTTTTTGTTTTTTTAAAGATTGGCACCTGAGTTAACATCTGTTGCCAATCTTTTTCTTTTTTTCTTTCTTCTCCCCAAAGCCCCCCAGTACATAGACAGTTGTATATTCTAGTTGTGAGTGCCTCTGGTGAGTTATGTGGGACGCTGCCTCAGCATGGCCTGAGGAGTGGTGCCATGTCCCCACCCGGGATCCAAACCAGTGAAACCCTGGGCCGCCTAAGAGGAGTGTGTGAACTTAACCACTCCCGCCATGGGGCCAGCCTCTCAATCGATTTTAATTGGATTTTTCAAACCACAATGAACTGCACATACAGTATTATTATAAAACACAGCACATTCGCATTTCAATTACACCAACGATCCTAACATTTTTGAGCCTTAAAATCTTTTTGAAAAACAATAAATGGGGGCTGGTCCAGTGGCGTAGTGGTTGGATTCATGCGCTCCACTAGGATGGCCTGGGGTTCACAAGTTCAGGACCCTGGTGCAGAACTACACACCACTCCTCGGGCCATGCTGTGGTGGTGTCCCACATGCAAAGTGGAGGAAGACTGGCACAGATGTGAGCTCAGGGCCAATCTTCCCCACCAAAAATTTTAAAAAGACAAATTTATAACTATGCTTCTAGTATCCACTGATTGAGAAAAATATATATAACCATGTAAGTTCACAGAACTGTGCACTGGAATCCTGTGAGATGGAAACTAACTAAAACAAATCATGCTGTCACAATTTGAGGAACAGGCTTCTCTGCTTAACACAGTAAAGAGCCAAGGGCACCTGCTATTTGCCCCTGTTCTGAAGGAAGCTCAAAGCCCAGCTGGAGCACCCCAGAAACCAGGTAGATAGACACTGTTGCCGTTCCAGGAGGAGTCTGCTCCAGGAGGAGAACGACAGTGGCTGTCTGCATGAGATGAGGCTGCATCTCCTCCCTAGGGTCAAGCTGTCCTTTCCCAGCATGGGAACAGAGCAAACGGACTTGAATCCACCCTGAGAGTAAGGAGCCTTACTCAAACTTGTCCTAGGTCAAGTCTTTGGAATAAGGCATCATCATTTTGTTCAAAATACGGGTCTAAAAAAGTACCAATGTTCTCTCACCTCCAGTCAGTATTATAATCCTTTATGATCAATACATGACCCTTCCATGACCTCTCAACACTTTGTAAGCCAAACTAACATTCGTTCTTAAACATGCCTGTAATGTCATGAGAATGTCACACTACTTATTAATTTTGCAGCTGCAATCATGTCATTACCACGGTGCTGAGGATCAAAGACCACTGAGCCCCACAGCCGACCTGAAACCATGTGACCACCTGGGAACCCACAGGGTGACTTCCACTTTGCAGGCTGAAACCTTCAAAACACACTTCCTTCTCAGAACTCTTAAAAAGGGGAAGATGAACAGCAAAGAAAACCATCAACAAAATGAAAAGGCAACCTACCAAATGGTAGAAAATATTTGCAAATCATTATCTGATAAGCAGTTAATATCCAAATTAGATAAAAACCTCATACATCTAAAAGCAAAAAACCAAACAATTCAATTAAAAAATGGGCAGAGATCTGAACAGACATTTTTCCAAAGAAGGCATACAGATGGCCAACAGGTACAAGAAAAGACGCTCAACATCACTAATCATCAGGGAAATGCAAATGAAAACAACAGTGAGACATCACCTCATATCTGTTAGAATGGCTATTAACAAAAAGACAAGAAATAACAAGTATCGGTGAGGAGTGCGCACTGCTGGTGGGAATGTAAACTGGTACAGCCACTATGGAAAACAAAATGGTGGTTCCTCAAAAAATTAAAACTAGAACTATCATATCATCCAGCTATTCCACTTCTGGGTATTTATCCAAAGGAAACAAAAACACTAACTCAAAAAGATATCTGCACCCCCATGCTCACTTACAATAGCCAAGGCCTGGAAGCAACCTCAGTGTCCACCGATGGATGAGTCAGTAAAGAAAACGTGGTCATATACACAATGGAATATTTTTCAGCCATAAAATAAAAGGAATCCTGCCATTTGCCATAACATGGATGGACCTTATCGCATTATGCTAAGTGAAATAAGTTAGAGAAAGACAAACACTGTATGATCTCACTTGTATGTGGAATCTAAAAAAAAAAAAACTGAATTCATAAATACCAAGAAAAGATTGGTGATTAACAGAGGCAGAGGGTAGGGGGTGGGTAGGCAAAAATGGGTGGAGGTCAGAAGGTACAAACTTGCAGTTATAAAATAAAAAGTCCTGGGGGTGGAATGTACAGCATGGTGACTATGGTTAATAATGCCGAATTATATATTCAAAGTTGCTAAGAGAGTAAATCTTAAAAGTTCTCACCACAAGGAAAAAATTGTAACTGTGGTGACAGATATTAACCAAACTTATTATATTGGTTATTTCACAAAATATAGAATCATTATGTTTACACTTGAAACTAATATAATGTTAAATGTCAATTATATCTCAACAAAAAGGGAGGGAGATGATTTAATAGCTGGATCTTATTTATGGCAAAACCTTGATCTGGAAAAAAGCCAGGGAAGACACAGGCATTCACCCCTTAGGACTGAGGGGGCAGAACTAACTCGTCGGCCCCTCAAGGAGCCAGGATGAAGAAATCCACTCTCTCCAGCGTTATAGTAAAGAGAAAGGAAGCAGCTGGAAGACAAGTCGAAACACAAATCTGCTACTAGCTGTATCATTTTGGTTAAGTCATTTTATGCCTCTGGGGCATATTTTTCCAATAAAGTGAGGATGTTAGCCAAGAGGTAATGCTTATAGAATCTAGCTCTTAATATTTTATGCTTATATACACAAAAGGGCAAAGCTCTTAGATGTCTATAACCGAGTCTTATGACTTATTCTTATAACTGGTCTCTGGCAGGAACGGCTGGGGAGTGTGAGCCCTGCGGCTCCGGGCTCATAGGAAGTACAAGGTACAGGGCTTCCTGCCGCAGGTACACAGGTAACAAACCAGTCAGCAGGATGCGTTCTTACTCACCGTGGCTGAGTCAGCAAAGAGTTATTCCCACGAGGGAATTAATCTCTGCTGTAATTTCCTTCCCTCAACTTCTTTTAAAAGACAAAGAATGGGCACCCTCAGAGAGGGCGTCTTGAGAGTCCAACTACTTCATCTGATACAGACAGTCCCAGACTTTACTCGGGTGTGGAAATGTAAAAGAAAACGGCACAATCCGGAAAGGTGGATCCATGAATATAAAGCCATTCCAACAACCGCAGCTTGGCGATGACACAGAGTTTTGTGAAAGACAAAGAGCACTTTGTCCCTTGCTCGGGAACTGGCTGCCAGCAATTCAGACAATCGTTTGAGTGAGCTCTGATGGCCGGCCCAGGATCTGAGAGGACATGGCCTGAACATCACTTGGAAAAATAAAATTAACACAACCATCCTCTGCTTTCCCTTGCTCACCCACATCTCTGCCTCAAAATTATTTCTTAGCCTGAGCTCAAAAGCAGTTTTTTCACTTAAAAATAAAACCCCATTATTTCTGAGGTATGCTGGAGGCTACTTATAAACCAACGTCATGGGACTCCCAAAGGGTTTATCCTATCCTTTAATGTCCACAGAGAGGAGACATATCATGGGTGATTTTACCTATTTGATCAGAATACTATTTGTCCCGCCATTGAAAAATTTAGTGAAGAACAAACTATGTGACCTTAGTCAAGTCCCTGGGCCACAGATATAGGTCAAGTTCAATGAGATTTGATTCCTTACTCCCAGACCCTACTGAGTTGTCTCTTAAAATTTAGATGAGGAGAAACCACAAATCAAGTTTCCACTAACAAGATGGCAAAAATGACCACCACAAAAAGCCTTCTGTGTATCTGGACAAACCAAAACATGAGTAGCTCCTACCTATCCTTCAAAGCCCCTCGCCAGTACTCTAAATTACTTTCTTTTCCACAGTACTTGTGATCTCTTACCCTTCTTCCTTAATTACTCTGTGTACAGTATATATGTGCTTATTGCTCAGGCATCTCAACTCCTTTTTGGTAACGGAAAGTAACAAACGAATTAAATGCCTTGTTTCTTCCCTTCTATCACATGTTCTCCGCTTTCCCACTCATGCGCTCAACACGACACTAATCCAGTGACTCAGAACTCCTAAACCCTATTCATACTGTGGTCAAGCTTTTTCTTTCCACTTAGCCAGTCCTACACTGCACCTTCCTCCACGAAGCCTCCACAAATAATGAAAAACAAAAAAGAAGTAGTAAATTCCCATTGTTCCCCTTCTATGTAATAAAGTGTCATTTAGGATCTCAATTCCTCTCCCTCCTACAATGTTCACACAATGCTTTGCTTTAACAATTTATTCAATCTATTTTATCTATTATTTCTATGCTCCCTCTCCTGTTGCTGTGGATTGCATCTCATTGGAAGCACGCATAGGGCAGTATATTCCATAGTGTGGGAATGTCCTCGTATGGCGGACATACAAATTCAGGTAGGTGATGAGTTCAGCATTCACTCATTCCTTCATCATTTACAGATGCTGACCACGTGCCAGGTACTGTTCACAGGGCTAGGGGACACTGATGAAAAAGATAAAGTTCCTGTCCTCATAACTTTACATTCTGGTATGGTGGACAGACAGTAAACACAAACAAATAAACAAACAGGACAATTATAGATCATGTGAAGAAAACATAGGGAAAAGGACAGACACTGAGAGGCGTGGGTAGGCAGGTGAGGAGGGCAAAGACAGTCCCTTTTTCTGGGGTTCTCAGAAGGATCTCTCTAAGGAGGGATCATTCGAATAGAGAGCTGAACAATTCAAGAAATGATTCCATTTTTAATTCTCTTTTTATCTAACCACAGTTGATCCTGATTATTCGCAGTCTGTATCTGCCAGTTCTCCTACTTGCTAAAATTTATCTGTAACCCCCAAATCAACACTCCTGATGCTCTCACGGTCATTTGCAGAGGTTTGCGGAGGGGCAAAAAACGACACAAGTTCCCACTTGAGGTCAAACAAGGCGACACTCTCTCTGCCTTTTTGTTTCAGTTCTCATACCACAAACGAGTGTCCTTTCCAAGGTCTTAAATTTAGTGTCATGTTTTTCTCACTTCGTGCTTTTTGTTAATGATTCGCTACTTAAAGTGGCCCCCAAGCCTAGTGCTGAAGTGCTGTGTAGTGTTCCTAAGCACAAAAAGGTGTGACTTGCCTTGTGGAGAAAGTACTTGTGTTAGACAAGCTTCGTTCAGGCTTGAGTTAGAATGCTGTTGGTTGTGAGTTCAATGTTAGTAAATCAACAATTACACCCAATAAGGTCTTTAAACCTTAAACAGAAACACACATAAAATAAGGGTATGTATTGATCAGTTGACTAAAATGCGACCAGAGGCTCTCAGGACCTGACCGTGCCTTTCCCCCAGGAGCAATGGTTCAGAATTCGCTAAGTCAGGGTTCACGCAGACTTTCTAGAACAGTAACTACCACAAACAACAAGAATCTGCGGTCCATCAAAAAGAAAGTTCCAGCTGGGCATCAGCCTCCTCCCTAATAGAGAAAACGGCTTGACGGGCAACAGTATTGAGCCAGAATCCAGTACGCGGCTGTTTAATTTTTACAGTTGCCTCCTTGTATGGCAAGTGATGCTTGTTCTCCTGTAATGGTGGGAATGTAAAGTTTTCCTTTTCAATAATTGTTTTAAGTAAAAAAAAAAAAAAGGGGGGGCAGGCAATATAAAGAAAATATTAAGTAGAAAATAATAGAGAAGGCACACGGATGTGGCAAGACGCACAAAGTTGCACACACAAAGGTGCGCAGGACGCGGGACAAGTGATGGGTGAACGACTGAAGTCTGGGAAAGACGTGGAGGAGAGTTTTGGCTTGGGAGTGAGGTCTATATGGCCATGGATGCAAAATTTATCTTATATGAACTTCAGTTTTCTTATCTGGAAAAGGGGACCGTATGTGAAAATTACAGCATCATCTCAATGGTTTAATGAAATGACACGTAAAGCAGCGGCATTGAAACTTCTTGGTGTCAGAAGTGCTTAACACTCTTAAAAGTTAATGAGAACCCCAAAGAGTTTATGTGGGCTACAGCTATCACTACTTATCATATTAGAAATTCAAACTGAGACATTTTAAAAATATTTATTTAATTTAAAATAACCATAATAAGCTCAATATATGTTAGCAAAAATACATATTTTTTTATGAATAAAACTACTCTTCCAAACAAAAACACTCAGAAGAGTGACATCGTTTTGCATATTTGTAAATCTGTGTAGTGTCTGGCTTCACCTAAGGCAGCTGGATTCTTCAAGTGCTTCGGCCTCCAATCTGTTGCAATATCACACTTTGCGGAGCCTCAGGAAACTGTACTGTGCACTCATGAGAGCACAGCGAAAAGAGCCCAGTGATGTCTCAGTATTGTGACAAAAAAGCTTTAATCTCATGGAGCCCTCAGAATGCCTCCAAGATCCCCAAGTGTACTCAGAACATACTGAAATAAGGGTACGGAAGAGTGCCTGTCCCAGGTAAATTCTTAATAAATACTAATTCTCTATTCCTTTTAATCTTAGCCTCAATGCTGTCAGAACACGAACGCATTAGGGTGAGGACTTCTGCAAGTCCTTACAACTGTGTAATACCCAGTGGTGTCTCATGGAGACAAACGCTCGACTAGCGTTACTACTGTTGTTGCTTATTCTGGTTCTAATTAGCTGTGTGACCTTCAGCCAAGAATTCTTAATCTATGTTCAAATTCAGAGGATCCATGGACTTGAAAAAGGGAAAAAAAATTACATCGCTATTTTCTGACACTCGGCATTTACCTCAGTTACAACTGTAGACAACAGACCGCAGTTGTACTAGCAGTCCCTGTGATAGTCACCAACAGAAATCATGGGTATTTTCATATCATAGTATGGTCACTGCAGATACCTTGAAAAATCATACATGCTCACCACTAACTCAAAAGTAGCTAGTAGAACTGCCACTAGATCTTGTTATTTAATGCATTAATAAGGAAGCACATATATTACAGGATCACAAATGTGGAAAAATATCTTGACAGTTGTCTTTCAATATAAATGGTTTCATTTTCAATCCTTCATATTTGACTTCATGCACTGAAAACATTATTCTGAGAAAGAAGTCCACCGGCCTAACCAGATGGCCAAAGGGGTTCATGCAGCCACAAAGGTAACAAGCACCTGTGTTAAGCAATTCACTTCATCGCTTTAGGCACCAGGTTCCTCTTTGAAAGGGAAGTGGACTAGTTACTCTCTGAGACCCTCCCAGCTCTACCGCGCCAACTGCAGGATATGGAACGCGGTGCGGGTGGGGAGCAAGAGCTGGACGGGAACCCACAGCTCCCCTGAGAGCTTTCACAAAGAGCTACAAGAGTCTGGTTCCGGTTTTTACTCGAGCATTTGAGAAGCTACTCCACAAAGTTAAATGCTTTTGGGCTAACTGCGCCTAGCACAGCTAAATAGTTGAAAAGGTAACAGTGAAAGTAAATATTCCCCCAATTACACCTTTTATCACGTTATAAAAATATATATCACAAATCGCAACAAACAATAATGAATTCTTTTGCAAAGAATCCATCACCAACATAATCTGGGCCTGTTCTTGATATAAATAGCTTGTTTGGGAGCAGACTTCAATGAATCAGAAGACTAATGTGGATATTTATCACTAATGTTTGCTTAAAATCTAAATAAAAGTATTTATACTCATGTCCTCAAACATAAAACACTTAAAACAGAAAAAGAAAGAAGAAAGGAAAAGAAAATAAGAAGGAAAGAGAAAGGAAGAAAGAAAAAAAGTTTTCCATGGCTGTGGGGAAGAGCACTTGTTCCTATAGGGCATTCAGACCCACCCAACGCGAGAGACTGAGCAACAGTGCTGTTTAAGAACTAAGAAAGCCCAGACAAGGGGCCGGCCTGATGGCGCAGCGGTTAAGTTCCCACGTTCCGCTTCGTGCCCGGGGTTTGCGGGTTCGGATCCCCGGTGCAGACATGGCATCACTTGTCAAGCCATGCTGTGGCAGGCGTCCCACATATAAAGTAGAGAAGATGGGCATGGATGTTAGCTCAGGGCCAGTCTTCCCCCAGCAAAAAGAGGAAGATTGGCAGCAGTTAGCTCAGGGCTAATCTTCTTCAAAAAAAGAAAAGGAAAAGAAAAGAAAGCCCAGAAGAGACTGCATTTCAGTCCCTGTAGAACAATCTAGGCTATGGCAGGGACAGCCACAGCCAATAGCGGCACCAAGATAAAATAAGGCAGCAGAGACTGCTAGCCTCACTGTGCACAGTTCAAACTGAGATCGAAGCATTACCCTCACACACAGTAGCTGTGAGTCGTTAAAAAAATGGCCATCACAGGGTTTCCTTCACCCAGAGACAAAAATCTGTCCAGCAGACACTCTGAAGTGACAACAATCCTCAAAAAAGTCCAACAAGCCAATTTTCCCAATCATATTTAAATGAGTCTGTCTGTTCTATGTTTCCTCGTGTCCTCAGCACGTCTCATTTCTCTCCTCGCAAAGATAAAGACAGACTGAAGGCTCTCACTTTGTCCATCGAACAGAACAAAATAAAACTCATGTTGGAGTGAATGAGACCCTAAAACCTAATGGGGAAAAAACTGCATTGAATCATCGTAGAAATTAGGTCAGTGCCTTAGAATGCCACCCAGCACCGAGGACAAGCATTTACCGGACGCAGGCTCTATACCTGGTACACCTGCTGAGTGGCAGGGATACAAAACCATAACGTTCTGATTCACTGAAGCCCAGGATAGGAGGAGAAGTAACGAAATAAGGAATGGCACACTGTAGGCATTGCGAGGACGAGCGAGGTGTGACGGTTTGGGAACGTGTGGTGAATACCAAACCTGAAGGAGGCAGTGGCAGTAGACGTGCGCCCTGAGAAAAGCTGGACTGTGGGATGCAGAGGTGGGAGGGGACTCTGACAGGGCACAAACACAAGGGAGCAAAGTCCCAAAGCAGGGACTCTCCACCACCTACTGCGCAGGAGCGAGAAGGGCAGTGCAGGAGAAGGGCGGGGTCTGCAACGAGGTGGGGGGAGGTGTTAATGAAAGAAGGCGGAGATGAGGTTGTGAAAGGACGTTGAACTGGATTATGGGGACCTTGAAAGCTGGACTCAGTATAGATTCTACCCTGCAGGCCAAGGAAGGCTTCAAAGCAGGGAGGTGATATGGACAACAGTGTGTTTTAGGAATAAACAAGGGAGATTTATCTCTCAGCTAATCTGTCCTAACAGTGGTCCTTTTGTCAAATCCAGATTAATCAGAATCTATTGTGTCTAATGAAATAAGTGTCACAGATTATATCCTGGGGCAATTTTGCTATCACCTATGCCCTGGAAATGCAAGTCAAATACTTTTCTTGACTCAAGATAAATAGCATGGTAACCTGACTCCAAAAGACAACCTCTCATACCGGCTCCTGTGGCTATGGCAATAAAAACCACGTTTGGAGGATATGTTTGCATTAACTATACCAAAGTCATAATGGTTTTGGAAACAGCCTTTACCCTGTTAAATAAAATTAGAATTGATAACTTTTTAAAAGTAGTAATTGATGATTAGGCATCACTACACACGCTTCAATTTAGTAGTCAGTACTCCGTAAGACTAAAAAATAACGAAGTTGATTCCATCTATTTTAGTGCATTTCACTTCAGTAACTACTGGCTACTTACTGACTGGCACCTGATTAGGAGTCCCCGTCTGAAGCCTCAGGACCAAATCACGACGGGGTGGTCTGGGGCAGGAGAAACACCTACCCATTTCTGAGTTGAAGCCACACCAGGGTGCAAGGATTCTAACAGAAATTTAAGGGAAAAAAGTTATTGGAATAGAGGGAAAACAAGGAATTATATATCTAATTACATACAAACACATATATACGTAAAGGATCACAATCTAAGAATAACAGCAAATATGAGAGAGTGAGAGTGTTGGGTTTTTTTTAACTGACTCAGGGCTAGAGTTGAAAAGCACACAGAGACGTTGAGCGTCTCTGAAACTGACCTCGCCGCCAGAAAGCACAGAATAGTCCCGGGACCCTTCCCTTCCTAGTAACCAGAGGGGAGGAAAAATGGGGGCGGGGAAGGGAGGGAAGTGAAAGATTAAGTTACAAACAGGCCAAATGAATGAACCTTAGAGGAAGTGATAAAATTCTCAACACACACAACTGTGTTTATACTAGAGAACCGCTCCGAAGTCGCACTGCCACTGTAATCCCCCCGCGATCGGCAGAGTCTTCCCAAGACCCCAGCAGCCTCACTCCTCGAGAGGCGGTGGAAGGAGCAAGGTTCTTCACCTGGGTCAAAACCCCACACGGTCCTGGTTCCGGAGCCAAACCAACAGCACGGCGATCCCCCGCACGTCAAGGGGGCTCTAGCGCCGCGGTTACGGACGCCAAGTGCCTGGCGCGGGACCTGTCACGATTTTCTTAATAAAATGTTCTCTTCTTATCCCACGACGGAACTCGGGATTCAGAAGGCAGTCTTAACCCCTCTCCACACATGCTCCGTTAGAGCACGAGTGTCTGCACAAGAGCCCAGGGGCAGCCACCCTCGTTCCCAAGCCACACACTTCCTGTCTCTTCCATCACCTCCACACCACAACTTTAGTCTCCAATTCCGTTTACAACTGTCATCAGAATCCCAGTCCCTGCGGGGAAAAGGGGGAGAGCGGCTTTCTAGCCCGTACTCCTCACTTTGGGGCTTCAGAGAGACCCTAGGCAGGGGCAAGGCAGAAAGCACTGGGTCAGCAGGCAGCACTCGCATTCCGCCGACCTCGGCTGGTTACAAACCACTGAATGAACCCGCATGGATGGGGAGGAGGGAGGCGAGCACCAGAGCTGGGCGCCCAAAGGTGTAACACGCGAGCACCCTCGCTTTTGACGTTCCCACTAAGCAGAGCGCTGGAGCTGTGGATTTGGAGCAAGATTACCTGTCCCGCAGCCCAACGGCACTTTGAGCCACTCGGATTCCCAACGCTCACAAGGACTTCCCCAAAGGGCTCCGGCAGGGGGCTCCGACTCCCACCCGCCCCCAGCGCTCGGCGGCGGGGCTGAGCGCCGAGCGCGCCCGCGAGGGCAGCAGGAGCCGAACCCCGGCTCGCGCGGCGCGCGCACAGGCGGCCCGGCGTCCGGCGCCCAACTTTGCGCCAGGCTGGGCGGCTCCCGCGAACTTCGCGGCGGCCGGGCCGGGCCGGGTCGGGGTGGGGAGAGCACTCACCAACCCCGTACTTCTGCCTCTTGGTCGGGATCCAGCGGGCCATGGCGGCGCCCTCGGCCGCGGCGGCGGCGGCTGCGGCGGCTACAGCTCCCGGGGCGCCGGCCGCCGCCGCGCCGCGCTCCTGCACTCCCCGGGCTGTGCCGCCATGTTCCGGCAAACTTGGCCCGAGCCCGCGAGCCGGCTCCCCGCCTCGCCGCCCGCGCCGCACCGATCCGCTCCGGCTCCGGCGCCGGCCCGCGGTCACCTGCTGGGTCGGGCGGCCGCGCCGCTGTGCGCGCCCC